>NC_091456.1:200968344-201023344 GCF_027789765.1 Dendropsophus ebraccatus | reverse complement strand
TCCCTGGTGGGTCAGTGGGGTCCTGTGGCTGCTCTCCATATGTGTAGTATGGTCCCTGGTGGGTCAGTGGGGTCCTGTGGCTGCTCTCCATATGTGTAGTATGGTCCCTGGTGGGTCGGTGGGGTCCTGTGGCTGCTCTCCATATGTGTAGTGTGGTCCCGTGGCTGCTCTCCATATGTGTAGTATGGTCCCTGGTGGGTCAGTGGGGTCCTGTGGCTGCTCTCCATATGTGTAGTGTGGTCCCTGGTGGGTCAGTGGGGTCCTGTGGCTGCTCTCCATATGTGTAGTATGGTCCCTGGTGGGTCGGTGGGGTCCTGTGGCTGCTCTCCATATGTGTAGTGTGGTACCTGGTGGGTCAGTGGGGTCCTGTGGCTGCTCTCCATATGTGTAGTATGGTCCCTGGTGGGTCGGTGGGGTCCTGTGGCTGCTCTCCATATGTGTAGTGTGGTCCCTGGTGGGTCAGTGGGGCCAGGGAGTGCTCTCCACATGTCTAGTGTGGTCCCTGGTGGGTCAGTGGGGCCGGTAACTGCTCTCCACATGTGTAGTATGGTCCCTGGTGGGTCAGTGGGGCCGGTAACTGCTCTCCACATGTGTAGTATGGTCCCTGGTGGGTCAGTGGGGCCGGTAACTGCTCTCCACACGTGTAGTGTGGTCCCTGGTGGGTCAGTGGGGTCCTGTTTCCTTATTGTAGACTCTTGGTCATGCTGTGTTCCCTGCAGGTGGCAAAGGCGGTGTCCCAGGCCCTGAGCCGATGTGTGAACTGTCTGCCCGGACAGAGAGACGTGGACGCCGCAATAAAGAGTATTGGTGAGGCCAGCAAGAAGCTCCTGGCCACCTCCGTAAGTACCTCCCCTCACCGTGCCTCCCAGTCCCGCCCTCACCCTCGTGGTCAGTTCCCCCCTGCCCTTGTGGTCAGTCCCGCCCTTGTGGTCAGTTACCCCCGCCCTCGTGGTGAGTCCCGCCCCCCGCCCTCGTGGTGAGTCCCGCCCCCCCGCCCTCGTGGTGAGTCCCGCCCCCCCGCCCTCGTGGTGAGTCCCGCCCCCCCCCCCCGCCCTTGTGGTGAGTCCCGCCCCCCCCGCCCTTGTGGTGAGTCCCCGCCCCCCCCGCCCTTGTGGTGAGTCCCGCCCTTGTGGTGAGTCCCGCCCCCCCCCCCGCCCTTGTGGTGAGTCCCGCCCTTGTGGTCAGTCCCGCCCCCCCCGCCCTCGTGGTGAGTCCCGCCCCCCGCCCTCGTGGTGAGTCCCGCCCCCCCGCCCTCGTGAGTCCCGCCCCCCCGCCCTCGTGAGTCCCGCCCCCCGCGCCCTCGTGGTGAGTCCCGCCCCCCCGCCCTCGTGGTGAGTCCCGCCCCCCCCGCCCTCGTGGTGAGTCCCGCCCCCCCGCCCTCGTGGTGAGTCCCGCCCTCGTGGTGAGTGCCGCCCCCCCCCCCCCGCCCTCGTGGTGAGTGCCGCCCCCCCCCGCCCTCGTGGTGAGTGCCGCCCCCCCCCCGCCCTCGTGGTGAGTGCCGCCCCCCCCCCCCCGCCCTCGTGGTGAGTGCCGCCCCCCCCCGCCCTCGTGGTGAGTGCCGCCCCCCCCCCGCCCTCGTGGTGAGTGCCGCCCCCCCCCCGCCCTCGTGGTGAGTCCCGCCCCCCGCCTTCGTGGTGAGTCCCGCCCTCGTGGTCAGTCCTGCCCCCCCGCCCTCGTGGTCAGTCCCGCCCCCGCCCTCGTGGTCAGTCCCGCCCCCGCCCTCGTGGTCAGTCCCGCCCCCGCCCTCGTGGTCAGTCCCGCCCCCCCCCCCGCCCTCGTCTTTTGGTCAGTCCCGCCCCCTGCCCTAGTGGTCAGTCCCGCCCCCTGCCCTAGTGGTCAGTCCCGCCCCCTGCCCTAGTGGTCAGTCCCGCCCCCTGCCCTAGTGGTCAGTCCCGCCCCCCGCCCTCGTGGTCAGTCCCGCCCCACCCTGTCCTCGTGGTCAGTCCCGCCCCCGCCCTCGTGGTCAGTACCGCCCCCCCCGCCCTGGTCTTGTGGTCAGTCCCGCCCCCCCCTGTCCTCGTGGTCAGTCCCGCCCCCCGCCCTCGTGGTCAGTCCCGCCCCCCGCCCTGGTCTTGTGGTCTGTCCTGCCCCCCCCCGCCCTCATGGTCAGTCCCGCCCTTGTCTTGTGGTCAGTCCCTCCCCCATGATTTGTCCCCATCTTCTTATTTCAGTTCCCTCCCAGCAAGAAGAACTTCCAGGAGGCTCAGAGTCATCTCAACCAGGCGGCTGCCGGACTCAACCAGTCGGCCAACGAGCTGGTGCAGGCGTCCCGGGGCACCCCGCAGGATCTGGCCAAGGCCTCCGGGAAGTATGGGCAGGACTTCAATGAGTTCCTCCAGGCAGGAGTGGACATGGCCGGACAGACTCAGGTGAGGGGGTGGGGAATGGTCCCCGGGGGGTGAGGGATGGTCCTGGGGGAGGGAGGGGTGTGTGGAGGATGGTCCCGGGGGGGTGTGGGGGAGGGGGGTGTGGAGGATGGTCCTGGTGGGGGGGATGGTCCTGGGGGGGAGGGGTGTGTGTGGAGGATGGTCCCGGGGGGGGGGAGGGATGGTCCTGGGGGATGGAGTGGTGTGGAGGATGGTCCCGGGGGTGAGTGGGGGTGTGGAGGATGGTCCTGGTGGGGGGGATGGCCTGGGGGGGAGGGGGTGGAGGATGGGATGGTCCTGGGGGGGAGGGGGGGGAGGATGGTCCTGGGGGGGAGAGGGGGTGTGTGGAGGATGGTCCCGGGGGGCTGGTCCAGGGGGATGGAGGGGTGTGGAGGATGGTCCCGTCGGGGAGGGGGGGGGGGGTTGTGGAAGATGGTCCCGAGGGGGGGGGGGGGGGTGTGGAGGATGGTTCCCGTGGGGGAGGGGGGGGGGGTGTGTGGAGGATGGTCCCCCCGGAGGGGGGGGGGGTGTGTGGAGGATGGTCCCGTGGGGGAGGGGTGGGGGGTGTGACGGATGGTCCCGTGGGGGAGGGGGGGGTGTGGAGGATGGTCCCGTGGGGGAGGGGGGGGGTGTGTGGAGGATGGTCCCGAGGGGGGGGTGTGTGGAGGATGGTCCCGAGGGGGGGGGGTGTGGAGGATGGTCCCGTGGGGGAGGGGGGGGGTGTGAAGGATGGTCCCGTGGGGGAGGGGTGGAGGTTGGTCCGGGGGATGGGATGGTCCTGGTGGGGAGGGGATGGAGGATGGTCCTGGGGGGGAGGGGGTGGAGGATGGTCCTGGGGGGGAGGGGGTGGAGGATGGTCCTGGGGGGGAGGGGGTGGAGGTTGGTCCTGGTGGGGAGGGGATGGAGGTTGGTCCGGGGGATGGGATGGTCCTGGGGGGGAGGGGATGGAGGTTGGTCCGGGGGATGGGATGGTCCTGGTGGGGGGGGGGGTAGGCTGACACCTCTTGATCTCCTCATTGGTCGGTGACTTTCCTCTGCAGAATAAGGAGGACCAGGCCCAGGTGGTCTCCAATCTGAAGAGCATCTCCCTCTCCTCCAGCAAGTTACTACTGGCAGCTAAAGCGCTGTCCGCTGACCCTGCCGCCCCCAACCTCAAGAGCCAGCTAGCTGCCGCTGCCAGGTACCTGCCGCTGTATATACTGTATATGCCTGTGTGTGTCTATATACTGTATATACCTGCTCCCCTCCCCCTGTGTATATACTGTATATACCTGCTCCCCTCCCCCTGTGTATATACTGTATATACCTGCTCCCCTCCCCCTGTGTATATACTGTATATACCTGCTCCCCTCCCCCTGTGTATATACTGTATATACCTGCTCCCCTCCCCCTGTGTATATACTGTATATACCTGCTCCCCTCCCCCTGGGTATATACTGTATATACCTGCTCCCCTCCCCCCTGTGTATATACTGTATATACCTGCTCCCCTCCCCTGTGTATATACTGTATATACCTGCTCCCCTCCCCCTGTGTATATACTGTATATACCTGCTCCCCTCCCCCTGTGTATATACTGTATATACCTGCTCCCCTCCCCCTGTCTATGTGTATATACTATACCTGCTTCCCCTCTCTGTTTATGTGTATATACTGTATATACCTGCTCCCCCTCTCTGTGTATATACTGTATATACCTGCTCCCCCTCTCTGTGTATATACTGTATATACCTGCTCCCCTCCCCATGTCTATGTGTATATACTATACCTGCTCCCCCTCTCTGTCTATGTGTATATACTGTATATACCTGCTCCCCTCCCCCTGTCTATGTGTATATACTGTATATACCTGCTCCCCTCCCCCTGTGTATGTGTATATACTATACCTGCTTCCCCTCTCTGTCTATGTGTATATACCTGCTCCCCCTCTCTGTGTATATACTGTATATACCTGCTCCCCCTCTCTGTGTATATACTGTATATACCTGCTCCCCTCCCCCTGTGTATGTGTATATACCTGCTCCCCTCACCTTGTGTATATACTGTATATACCTGCTCCCCTCCCCCTGTGTATATACAGTATATACCTGCTCCCCTCCCCCTGTGTATGTGTATATACTATACCTGCTTCCCCTCTCTGTCTATGTGTATATACCTGCTCCCCCTCTCTGTGTATATACTGTATATACCTGCTCCCCCTCTCTGTGTATATACTGTATATACCTGCTCCCCTCCCCCTGTGTATGTGTATATACCTGCTCCCCTCACCTTGTGTATATACTGTATATACCTGCTCCCCTCCCCCTGTGTATATACAGTATATACCTGCTCCCCTCCCCTGTATATATGTATGGGTGACCATTACCTGTGTGTTATCAGGGCGGTGACGGACAGCATCAACCAACTCATCACTGTGTGCACCCAGCAAGCCCCGGGACAGAAGGAGTGTGACAATGCTCTGCGGGAGCTGGAGGTGAGTGGTGTGACAATGCTCTGCGGGAGCTGGAGGTGAGTGGTGTGACAATGCTCTGCGGGAGCTGGAGGTGAGTGGTGTGACAATGCTCTGCGGGAGCTGGAGGTGAGTGGTGTGACAATGCTCTGCGGGAGCTGGAGGTGAGTGGTGTGACAATGCTCTGCGGGAGCTGGAGGTGAGTGGTGTGACGATGCTCTGCGGGAGCTGGAGGTGAGTGGTGTGACAATGCTCTGCGGGAGGTGAGTGATGTGACAATGCTCTGCGGGAGCTGGAGGTGAGTGGTGTGACAATGCTCCGCGGGAGGTGAGTGATGTGACAATGCTCTGCGGGAGCTGGAGGTGAGTGGTGTGACAATGCTCCGCGGGAGGTGAGTGATGTGACGATGCTCTGCGGGAGCTGGAGGTGAGTGGTGTGACAATGCTCTGCGGGAGGTGAGTGATGTGACGATGCTCTGCGGGAGCTGGAGGTGAGTGGTGTGACAATGCTCTGCAGGAGTTGGAGGTGAGTGGTGTGACAATGCTCCGCGGGAGGTGAGTGATGTGACGATGCTCCGCGGGAGGTGAGTGATGTGACGATGCTCTGCGGGAGGTGAGTGGTGTGACAATGCTCTGCGGGAGGTGAGTGATGTGACGATGCTCTGCGGGAGCTGGAGGTGAGTGGTGTGACAATGCTCTGCGGGAGTTGGAGGTGAGTGGTGTGACAATGCTCTGCGGGAGCTGGAGGTGAGTGGTGTGACGATGCTCTGCGGGAGGTGAGTGGTGTGGCGATGCTCTGCGGGAGGTGAGTGGTGTGGCGATGCTCTGCATGCGGGGTGCGCTGTGGATGGGCTCTGGTGATGAGGTCACATGTTACATTTCTGTGATTGTAGACGGTGCGAGAGCTTCTGCAGAACCCCACCGAGCCGGTCAGCGACCAGTCCTACTTCCACTGCCTGGACAGCGTCATGGAGAACTCCAAGGTGACCTCTCACCCCTGGGACATCCGAAATCCACAGACAGCCCCCCCTGAGACCTCCATCATCCACAGTCTCCCAGCCTCCGTTATCCCCTTAGAGGCCTCCGCACTCTTCCCCCAGCCTCCGTTATCCCCTTAGAGGCCTCCGCACTCTTCTCCCAGCCTCCGTTATCCCCTTAGAGGCCTCCGCACTCTTCTCCCAGCCTCCGTTATCCCCTTAGAGGCCTCCGCTATCCCCTTAGAGGCCTCCGCACTCTTCTCCCAGCCTCCGTTATCCCCTTAGAGGCCTCCGCACTCTTCCCCCAGCCACCGTTATCCCCTTAGAGGCCTCTGCACTCTTCCCCAGCCTCCGTTATCCCCTTAGAGGCCTCCGCACTCTTCTCCCAGCCTCCGTTATCCCCTTAGAGGCCTCAGCACTCTTCCCCAGCCTCCATTATCCCCTTAGAGGCCTCTGCACTCTTCCCCAGCCTCCGTTATCCCCTTAGAGGCCTTCGCACTCTTCTCCCAGCCTCCGTTATCCCCTTAGAGGCCTTCGCACTCTTCTCCCAGCCTCCGTTATCCCCTTAGAGGCCTCCGCACTCTTCCCCCAGCCACCGTTATCCCCTTAGAGGCCTCTGCACTCTTCCCCAGCCTCCGTTATCCCCTTAGAGGCCTCCGCACTCTTCTCCCAGCCTCCGTTATCCCCTTAGAGGCCTCCGCTATCCCCTTAGAGGCCTCCGCACTCTTCCCCCAGCCTCCGTTATCCCTTAGAGGCCTCCGCACTCTTCTCCCAGCCTCCGTTATCCCCTTAGAGGCCTCTGCACTCTTCCCCAGCCTCCGTTATCCCTTAGAGGCCTCCGCACTCTTTCCCAGCCTCCGTTATCCCCTTAGAGGCCTCTGCACTCTTCCCCAGCCTCCGTTATCCCCTTAGAGGCCTCCGCACTCTTCTCCCAGCCTCCGTTATCCCCTTAGAGGCCTCCGCTATCCCCTTAGAGGCCTCCGCACTCTTCCCCCAGCCTCCGTTATCCCTTAGAGGCCTCCGCACTCTTCTCCCAGCCTCCGTTATCCCCTTAGAGGCCTCAGCACTCTTCCCCAGCCTCCATTATCCCCTTAGAGGCCTCTGCACTCTTCCCCAGCCTCCGTTATCCCCTTAGAGGCCTTCGCACTCTTCTCCCAGCCTCCGTTATCCCCTTAGAGGCCTCTGCACTCTTCCCCCAGCCTCCGTTATCCCCTTAGAGGCCTCCGCACTCTTTCCCAGCCTCCGTTATTCCCTTAGAGGCCTCCGCACTCTTTCCCAGCCTCCGTTATCCCCTTAGAGGCCTCCGCACTCTTCTCCCAGCCTCCGTTATCCCCTTAGAGGCCTCCGCACTCTTTCCCAGCCTCCGTTATCCCCTTAGAGGCCTCCGCACTCTTCTCCCAGCCTCCGTTATCCCCTTAGAGGCCTCCGCACTCTTCTCCCAGCCTCCGTTATCCCCTTAGAGGCCTCCGCACTCTTCTCCCAGCCTCCGTTATCCCCTTAGAGGCCTCCGCACTCTTCTCCCAGCCTCCGTTATCCCCTTAGAGGCCTCCGCTATCCCCTTAGAGGCCTCCGCACTTTTCTTCCAGCCTCCGTTATCCCCTTAGAGGCCTCCGCACTCTTCCCCCAGCCTCCGTTATCCCTTAGAGGCCTCCGCACTCTTCTCCCAGCCTCCGTTATCCCCTTAGAGGCCTCAGCACTCTTCCCCAGCCTCCATTATCCCCTTAGAGGCCTCTGCACTCTTCCCCAGCCTCCGTTATCCCTTAGAGGCCTCTGCACTCTTCCCCAGCCTCCGTTATCCCCTTAGAGGCCTTCGCACTCTTCTCCCAGCCTCGTTATCCCCTTAGAGGCCTTCGCACGCTTTCTCCCAGCCTCCGTTATCCCCTTAGAGGCCTCCGCACTCTTCCCCCAGCCTCCGTTATCCCCTTAGAGGCCTCTGCACTCTTCCCCAGCCTCCGTTATCCCCTTAGAGGCCTCCGCACTCTTCTCCCAGCCTCCGTTATCCCCTTAGAGGCCTCCCACTATCCCCATTAGAGGCCTCCGCACTCTTCCCCCACCTCCGTTATTTCCCTTAGAGGCCTCCGCACTCTTTCTCCCAGCCTCCGTTATCCCCTTAGAGGCCTCCGCACTCTTTCTCCCAGCCTCCGTTATCCCTTAGAGGCCTCCGCACTCTTCCCAGCCTCCGTTATCCCCTTAGAGGCCTCTGCACTCTTCCCCAGCCTCCGTTATCCCCTTAGAGGCCTCCGCACTCTTCTCCCAGCCTCCGTTATCCCCTTAGAGGCCTCCGCTATCCCCTTAGAGGCCTCCGCACTCTTCCCCCAGCCTCCGTTATCCCTTAGAGGCCTCCGCACTCTTCTCCCAGCCTCCGTTATCCCCTTAGAGGCCTCAGCACTCTTCCCCAGCCTCCATTATCCCCTTAGAGGCCTCTGCACTCTTCCCCAGCCTCCGTTATCCCCTTAGAGGCCTTCGCACTCTTCTCCCAGCCTCCGTTATCCCCTTAGAGGCCTCTGCACTCTTCCCCCAGCCTCCGTTATCCCCTTAGAGGCCTCCGCACTCTTCTCCCAGCCTCCGTTATTCCCTTAGAGGCCTCCGCACTCTTTCCCAGCCTCCGTTATCCCCTTAGAGGCCTCCGCACTCTTCCCCCAGCCACCGTTATCCCCTTAGAGGCCTCCGCACTCTTCCCCCAGCCTCCGTTATCCCGTTAGAGGCCTCCGCACTCTTCCCCCAGCCTCCGTTATCCCGTTAGAGGCCTCCGCACTCTTTCCCCAGCCTCCGTTATCCCCTTAGAGGCCTCCGAACTCTTCCCCAGCCTCCGTTATCCCCTTAGAGGCCTCCGAACTCTTCCCCAGCCTCCGTTATCCCCTTAGAGGCCTCCGTTATCCCGTTAGAGGCCTCCGCACTCTTTCCCCAGCCTCCGTTATCCCTTTAGAGGCCTCCGCACTCTTCCCCCAGCCTCCGTTATCCCCTTAGAGTCCTCCGCACTCTTCCCCCAGCCTCCGTTATCCCCTTAGAGGCCTCCGCACTCTTCCCCCAGCCTCCATTATCCCCTTAGAGGCCTCCGCACTCTTTCCCCAGCCTCCGTTATCCCCTTAGAGGCCTCCGCACTTTTCTTCCAGCCACCGTTATCCCCTTAGAAGCCTCCGCACTCTTTCCCCAGCCTCCGTTATCCCCTTAGAGGCCTCCGCAGTTTTCTTCCAGCCTCCGTTATCCCCTTAGAGGCCTCCGAACTCTTCCCCCAGCCTCCGTTATCCCGTTAGAGGCCTCCGCACTCTTCCCCCAGCCTCCGTTATCCCCTTAGAGGCCTCCACACTTTTCTTCCAGCCTCCGTTATCCCCTTAGAGGCCTCCACACTTTTCTTCCAGCCTCCGTTATCCCCTTAGAGGCCTCCACACTTTTCTTCCAGCCTCCGTTATCCCCTTAGAGGCCTCCACACTTTTCTTCCAGCCTCCGTTATCCCCTTAGAGGCCTCCACACTTTTCTTCCAGCCTCCGTTATCCCCTTAGAGGCCTCCATTATGCCCTGGGAGACCCCTATCATCAGTTCTCCATATCATAGTCTCCGGTTTATGAGGTTTCGTCTTTCCTTGTAGATTCTGGGCGAGTCGATGGCCGGGCACCCCTGGGACATCCGAAATCCACAGACAGCCCCCCCCCCCCCCCCCCCGAGACCTCCATCATCCATAGTCTCCCAGCCTCCGTTATCCCCTTAGAGGCCTCCGCACTCTTCCCCCAGCCTCCGTTATCCCCTTAGAGGCCTCCGCACTCTTCCCCCAGCCTCCATTATCCCTTAGAGACCTCCGCACTCTTCTCCCAGCCTCCGTTATCCCCTTAGAGGCCTCCGCACTCTTCCCCCAGCCTCCGTTATCCCCTTAGAGGCCTCCGCACTCTTCTCCCAGCCTCCGTTATCCCCTTAGAGGCCTCCGCACTCTTCTCCCAGCCTCCGTTATCCCCTTAGAGGCCTCCGCACTCTTCCCCAGCCTACGTTATCCCCTTAGAGGCCTCCGCACTCTTCTCCCAGCCTCCGTTATCCCCTTAGAGGCCTCAGCACTCTTCCCCAGCCTCCGTTATCCCCTTAGAGGCCTCCGCACTCTTCCCCCAGCCTCCGTTATCCCATTCGAGGCCTCCGCTATCCCCTTAGAGGCCTCCGCACTCTTCCCCCAGCCTCCGTTATCCCTTAGAGGCCTCCGCACTCTTCCCCCAGCCTCCGTTATCCCTTAGAGGCCTCCGCACTCTTTCCCAGCCTCCGTTATTCCCTTAGAGGCCTCTGCACTCTTCCCCAGCCTCCGTTATCTCCTTAGAGGCCTCCGCACTCTTCTCCCAGCCTCCGTTATCCCCTTAGAGGCCTCCGCACTCTTCTCCCAGCCTCCGTTATCCCCTTAGAGGCCTCCGCACTCTTCCCCCAGCCTCCATTATCCCTTAGAGACCTCCGCACTCTTCTCCCAGCCTCCGTTATCCCCTTAGAGGCCTCCGCACTCTTCTCCCAGCCTCCGTTATCCCCTTAGAGGCCTCCGCACTCTTCTCCCAGCCTCCGTTATCCCCTTAGAGGCCTCCGCACTCTTCTCCCAGCCTCCGTTATCCCCTTAGAGGCCTCCGCACTCTTCCCCAGCCTCCGTTATCCCCTTCGAGGCCTCCGTTATCCCATTCGAGGCCTCCGTTATCCCCTTAGAGGCCTCCGCACTCTTCCCCCAGCCTCCGTTATCCCTTAGAGGCCTCCGCACTCTTCCCCAGCCTCCGTTATCCCTTAGAGGCCTCCGCACTCTTCTCCCAGCCTCCGTTATCCCTTAGAGGCCTCCGCACTCTTCCCCCAGCCTCCGTTATCCCCTTAGAGGCCTCTGCACTCTTCCCCAGCCTCCGTTATCCCTTAGAGGCCTCCGCACTCTTCTCCCAGCCTCCGTTATCCCCTTAGAGGCCTCCGCACTCTTCTCCCAGCCTCCGTTATCCCCTTAGAGGCCTCCGCACTCTTCCCCAGCCTATGTTATCCCCTTAGAGGCCTCCGCACTCTTCTCCCAGCCTCCGTTATCCCCTTAGAGGCCTCCGCACTCTTCCCCCAGCCTCCGTTATCCCATTCGAGGCCTCCGTTATCCCCTTAGAGGCCTCCGCTATCCCCTTAGAGGCCTCCGCACTCTTCCCCCAGCCTCCGTTATCCCTTAGAGGCCTCTGCACTCTTCCCCCAGCCTCCGTTATCCCCTTAGAGGCCTCCGCACTCTTCTCCCAGCCTCCGTTATCCCCTTAGAGGCCTCAGCACTCTTCCCCAGCCTCCATTATCCCCTTAGAGGCCTCTGCACTCTTCCCCAGCCTCCGTTATCCCCTTAGAGGCCTCTGCACTCTTCCCCAGCCTCCGTTATCCCCTTAGAGGCCTCCGCACTCTTCTCCCAGCCTCCGTTATCCCCTTAGAGGCCTCTGCACTCTTCCCCAGCCTCCGTTATCCCCTTAGAGGCCTCCGCACTCTTCCCCCAGCCTCCGTTATCCCCTTAGAGGCCTCTGCACTCTTCCCCCAGCCTCCGTTATCCCCTTAGAGGCCTCCGCACTCTTCTTCCAGCCTCCGTTATCCCCTTAGAGGCCTCCGCACTCTTCTTCCAGCCTCCGTTATCCCCTTAGAGGCCTCCGCACTCTTCCCCAGCCTCCGTTATCCCCTTCGAGGCCTCCGCACTCTTCCCCAGCCTCCGTTATCCCCTTCGAGGCCTCCGCACTCTTCCCCCAGCCTCCGTTATCCTCTTAGAGGCCTCCATTATGCCCTGGGAGACCCCTATCATCAGTTCTCTGTATCATAGTCTCCGGTTTATGAGGTTTCGTCTTTCCTTGTAGATTCTGGGTGAGTCGATGGCCGGGATTTCGCAGCATGCCAAGACCAGTAATTTACCGGAATTTGGTGACTCGGTCAGTACGGCCTCCAAGGCTCTGTGTGGTCTGACGGAGGCAGCGGCTCAGGTAGGTGGTCCAGCCTGGTGGTCTCCATCAGTAGTATGACCTGCATACCACCCTCCGTACACTCTCGCACACCCTCTCAGCAATGCTCTCCTCCTCAGGCCGCCTACCTTGTTGGAGTATCGGACCCCAGCAGCCATGCCGGTCAGCAGGGTCTTGTGGATCCCACCCAGTTTGCCAGAGCTAACCAGGCTATTCACATGGCGTGTCAGAACCTAGGAGACCCGGCTTGCACACAGTCACAGGTACGCAGCTCCGTGCTGGTAAGGGACCAGGAGTGCTCTGTGCCTCCCATCATGCATCATGTTGTGTTCTCCATCTATAGGTGCTGTCAGCTGCCACCATAGTGGCCAAACACACATCTGCCCTGTGTAACGCCTGCCGCCTGGCATCTACTCACACCTCCAACCCTGTCGCCAAGAGGCAGTTTGTACAATCCGCCAAGGAGGTGGCAAACAGCACGGCCAACCTGGTGAAGACCATCAAGGTACAACCATAACATACTGCCTGGTGGGAGGTGGTGGTGAGTGCTGGATGGAGTCCTGCCTGGTGGGAGGTGGTGGTGAGTGCTGGATGGAGTCCTGCCTGGTGGGAGGTGGTGGTGAGTGCTGGATGGAGTCCTGCCTGGTGGGAGGTGGTGGTGAGTGCTGGATGGAGTCCTGCCTGGTGGGAGGTGGTGGTGAGTGCTGGATGGAGTCCTGCCTGGTGGGAGGTGGTGGTGAGTGCTGGATAGTGTCCTCCTGCCTGGTGGGAGGTGGTGGTGAGTGCTGGATAGTGTCCTCCTGCCTGGTGGGAGGTGGTGGTGAGTGCGGGATGGAGTCCTGCCTGGTGGGAGGTGGTGGTGAGTGCTGGATAGTGTCCTCCTGCCTGGTGGGAGGTGGTGGTGAGTGCTGGATGGAGTCCTGCCTGGTGGGAGGTGGTGGTGAGTGCTGGATAGTGTCCTGCCTGGTGGGAGGTGGTGGTGAGTGCTGGATAGTGTCCTCCTGCCTGGTGGGAGGTGGTGGGGAGTGCTGGGGGGGGGTCCTCCTGCCTGGTTGGAGGTGGTGGGGAGTGCTGGGGGGGGGTCCTCCTGCCTGGTGGGAGGTGTTGGGGAGTGCTGGGGGAGGGGGTGTTCTCCTGCCTGGTTGGAGGTGGTGGTGAGTGCTGGATGGAGTCCTCCTGCCTGATGGGAGGTGGTGGGGAGTGCTGGGGGGGGGGTCCTCCTGCCTGGTGGGAGGTGGTGGTGAGTGCTGGATGGAGCCCTCCTGCCTGATGGGAGGTGGTGGGGAGTGCTGGGGGGGGGGGGGGTCCTCCTGCCTGGTTGGAGGTGGTGGGGAGTGCTGGGGGGGGGGGGTCCTCCTGCCTGATGGGAGGTGGTGGTGAGTGCTGGAGGGGGGGTCCTCCTGCCTGGTTGGAGGTGGTGGTGAGTGCTGGATGGAGTCCTCCTGCCTGATGGGAGGTGGTGGGGAGTGCTAGGGGGGGGGGGGTCCTCCTGCCTGGTGGGAGGTGGTGGTGAGTGCTGGATGGAGCCCTCCTGCCTGGTGGGAGGTGGTGGTGAGTGCTGGATGGAGCCCTCCTGCCTGGTGGGAGGTGGTGGTGAGTGCTGGGGGGGGGGGGTCCTCCTGCCTGGTTGGAGGTGGTGGGGAGTGCTGGGGGGGGGGGGGTCCTCCTGCCTGGTTGGAGGTGGTGGGGAGTGCTGGGGGGGGGGGTCCTCCTGCCTGGTTGGAGGTGGTGGTGAGTGCTGGGGGGGGGGGTCCTCCTGCCTGATGGGAGGTGGTGGGGAGTGCTGGGGGGGGGGTCCTCCTGCCTGGCGGGAGGTGGTGGGGAGTGCTGGGGCGGGGGGGTCCTCCTGCCTGGCGGGAGGTGGTGGTGAGTGCTGGAGGGGGGGTCCTCCTGCCTGATGGGAGGTGGTGGGGAGTGCTGGGCGGGGGGGTCCTCCTGCCTGGTTGGAGGTGGTGGTGAGTGCTGGATGGAGCCCTCCTGCCTGATGGGAGGTGGTGGTGAGTGCTAGGGGGGGGCCTTCTGCCTGATGGGAGGTGGTGGGGACTGCTAGGGGGGGGCCTTCTGCCTGATGGGAGGTGGTGGGGACTGCTGGGGGGGGGGGGGTCCTCCTGCCTGGTTGGAGGTGGTGGGGAGTGCTGGGGGGGGGGGGTCCTCCTGCCTGGCGGGAGGTGGTGGGGAGTGCTGGGGCGGGGGGGTCCTCCTGCCTGGCGGGAGGTGGTGGTGAGTGCTGGAGGGGGGGTCCTCCTGCCTGATGGGAGGTGGTGGGGAGTGCTGGGCGGGGGGGGTCCTCCTGCCTGGTGGGAGGTGGTGGTGAGTGCTGGATGGAGCCCTCCTGCCTGATGGGAGGTGGTGGTGAGTGCTAGGGGGGGGCCTTCTGCCTGATGGGAGGTGGTGGGGAGTGCTGGGGGGGGGGGTCCTCCTGCCTGGTTGGAGGTGGTGGGGAGTGCTGGGGGGGGGGGGGGGGGGTCCTCCTGCCTGGCGGGAGGTGGTGGTGAGTGCTGGAGGGGGGGTCCTCCTGCCTGGCGGGAGGTGGTGGTGAGTGCTGGGGGGGGGTCCTCCTGCCTGGTTGGAGGTGGTGGGGAGTGCTGGGGGGGGGGGGGGGTCCTCCTGCCTGGTTGGAGGTGGTGGTGAGTGCTGGGGGAGGGTCCTCCTGCCTGATGGGAGGTGGTGGGGAGTGCTGGATGGAGTCCTCCTGCCTGATGGGAGGTGGTGGGGAGTGCTGGGGGGGGGGGTCCTCCTGCCTGATGGGAGGTGGTGGGGAGTGCTGGTGGGGGGGTCCTCCTGCCTGGCGGGAGGTGGTGGTGGCCAAATGGTGTCCTGTCTGGTTCAGCATCCTGCCTGGTTGTGCCGATCATTATTTGTTCTTTCAGGCCTTGGATGGCGCCTTCAATGATGAGAATCGGGTGAAGTGCCGGGATGCCACCGTGCCCCTGATCCAGGCTGTGGAGAACCTCACGGCCTTTGCCTCCAATCCAGAGTTTGCCAGTGTCCCGGCGCAGATCTCCCCGGAGGTCAGGACACGTCTTGCAGACATTGTGGCTGTATATTTTCTTGTCTTCCCTTTTGCCTCATTGTTGACCGGTTGATTTTTCCAGGGTCTCCGCGCCATGGAGCCGATTATCAGCTCGGCTAAGACCATGCTGGAGAGCTCCTCTGGCCTCATCCAGACGGCTCGCTCTCTGGCTGCCAACCCCAAGGACCCTCCGCAGTGGTCAGTGCTGGCCGGCCACTCCCGCACAGTGTCCGATTCCATCAAGAAGCTGATCACCAATATGAGGTGAGAGCGGTTCGGGCCGCCGCAGTGGGAGGAGCTTAGCTCCCGGAAGATATAAAGTATAACCCCATGTATATGTCACCTCCATGATTCCTGCATATGTTGTCCACAGGGATAAGGCTCCAGGCCAGAGGGAGTGTGACCAGGCCATCGAGCTCCTGAACCAGGCGGTGAGAGAGCTGGACCAGGCCTCACTGGAGGCGATCAGTCAGCAGCTGGCCCCGCGGGAGGGGATATCCCAGGAGGTTAGTGTGTCCCCACCCTGCCGGCCGCAGGAGTGGGGGAGGATGGTTGCGGTGGTGGTGATGATTGGGGCTGCCGCTCTGACGTGTCCTCTTCTTCCAGGCTTTGCACACTCAAATGCAGACGTCGGTGCAGGAGATCAGTAACCTGATAGAGCCGCTGGCCACAGCTGCCCGAGCGGACTCTTCACAGCTTGGACACAAGGTGAGTGCTGTCTCTCGGGAGATTAATAACCCATACATCTGCTGGTCCTGGCTCCTAATCATCCATCTTACCGTCCTCGCAGGTGTCCCAGATGGCACAGTACTTCGAGCCATTGACTCATGCAGCTATCGGGGCCGCATCAAAGACGATCAACCATCAGCAGCAGATGAACCTCCTGGACCAGACGAAAACATTAGCTGAATCGGCTCTGCAGATGCTCTACACCGCCAAGGAGGCTGGAGGCAACCCCAAGGTAAGAGGAGCGGCGTGGGAGGTGAGGGCACCCCTTCACGGCTGGTCCGGGACTTCACCTCATGGTGGTTGGTTGTTGCAGGTGGCAGCGCACACACAGGAAGCTCTGGATGAAGCTGCGCAGATGATGCACGAAGCAGTGGACGACCTGACGGGGACCCTCAATGAGGCAGCGAGCGCCGCAGGGGCTGTGGGGGGGATGGTGGATTCCATCACTCAGGCCATCAATAAGGTGAGTGTCTCTCATATATATGTGCCCGACATTGCTGATGATGTGCTAATGACTGACTCCTCACTGTAGCTGGATGAGCAGCCCATCGGGGAACCGGAGGGATCCTTTGTGGATTATCAGACAACCATGGTGAAAACGGCCAAAGCCATCGCTGTGACAGTGCAGGAGATGGTGAGTACCGAAGTCTTACACCACATTGGCGCTGTGTTCACTGTCTACGACTATAGTGTATGGTGAGTACTGGTGTGCAACAGGTCAGCACCACAGTCACTAGTATATGGTGAATACTGGTGTGCAACAGGTCAACACCACAGTCACTAGTATATGGTGAATACTGGTGTGCAACAGGTCAGCACCACAGTCACTAGTATATGGTGAATACTGGTGTGCAACAGGTCAGCACCACGGTCACTACCTATGACTATACTGTATGGTGAGTACTGATGTGCAACAGGTCAGCACCACAGTCACTACCTATGACTATAGTATATGGTGAGTACTGGTGTGCAACAGGTCAGCACCACAGTCACTAGTATATGGTGAGTACTGGTGTGCAACAGGTCAGCACCACGGTCACTAGTATATGGTGAATACTGGTGTGCAACAGGTCAGCACCACAGTCACTAGTATATGGTGAATACTGGTGTGCGACAGGTCAGCACCACGGTCACTACCTATGACTATAGTATATGGTGAATACTGGTGTGCGACAGGTCAGCACCACGGTCACTAGTATATGGTGAATACTGGTGTGCGACAGGTCAGCACCACGGTCACTACCTATGACTATAGTATATGGTGAGTACTGGTGTGCGACAGGTCAGCACCACGGTCACTACCTATGACTATAGTGTATGGTGAATACTGGTGTGCAACAGGTCAGCACCACGGTCACTACCTATGACTATACTGTATGGTGAGTACTGATGTGCAACAGGTCAGCACCACAGTCACTAGTATATGGTGAATACTGGTGTGCAACAGGTCAGCACCACGGTCACTACCTATGACTATAGTATATGGTGAATACTGGTGTGCGACAGGTCAGCACCACGGTCACTACCTATGACTATAGTATATGGTGAGTACTGGTGTGCAACAGGTCAGCACCACAGTCACTAGTATATGGTGAATACTGGTGTGCAACAGGTCAGCACCACGGTCACTACCTATGACTATAGTATATGGTGAGTACTGGTGTGCAACAGGTCAGCACCACAGTCACTAGTATATGGTGAGTACTGGTGTGCAACAGGTCAGCACCACGGTCACTACCTATGACTATAGTATATGGTGAGTACTGGTGTGCAACAGGTCAGCACCACGGTCACTACCTATGACTATAGTATATGGTGAATACTGGTGTGCAACAGGTCAGCACCACTGTCACTACCTATGACTATAGTATATGGTGAATACTGGTGTGCGATAGGTCAGCACCACGGTCACTACCTATGACTATAGTATATGGGGAATACTGGTGTGCGATAGGTCAGCACCACAGTCACTAGTATATTGTAAATACTGGTGTGCGACAGGTCAGCACCACAGTCACTAGTATATTGTGAATACTGGTGTGCAACAGGTCAGCACCACGGTCACTAGTATATGGTGAATACTGGTGTGCGACAGGTCAGCACCACGGTCACTACCTATGACTATAGTATATGGTGAATACTGGTGTGCGACAGGTCAGCACCACAGTCACTACCTATGACTATAGTATATGGTGAATACTGGTGTGCGACAGGTCAGCACCACAGTCACTACCTATGACTATAGTATATGGTGAATACTAGAGTCTGACACCAGATATATATTTCCCGTAATTGATGGATTTCTGATTCTGATTTTTTAGGTTACAAAATCCACGACCAATCCTGATGAGCTGGGGACCCTGGCCAGCCAGCTTACTACAGACTATGGCCAACTTGCTCATGAAGCTAAACCAGCGTCCATGACAGCAGAGAATGAAGAGGTTAGAGGTGCCAACTATGCAGCGGCTTAGGGGGTCCTCTGTATTGTGATTTCCCCCCAAACACCCACCGAGTTTTGGAATAAGCTTTAGACTTAGGGCTTTAACCATCTCTTAGTGGAGTGTGGCTTAAAGTAAACTTTAGCAGTGGTTACAGGGTGGACTATGTAGAGGGGCATTGTCTAATGTGTACAGTGCTCTGCTGGAAGGGGGTCCTGACTACCTTGGGATTGGTTGCTTTGACTTTAGAGACTTGAGAAAGAGAAACCAGTCCTCACATCCAGTTGTGATGAGTACACAGAACAGCATATCCAGGAGTATTAGCCACTTGGTACTTAGGACTCTGCGACTTGCAGCAGGCCACATCGGCCAAAAAAATTAACTTCTTCAACCACTGGCTTGGGGCAGGAACACTGTGGATCGCATGACTTAACTTGAAGATGTACAGAATGACCCCTGCAGCACGGACAGGCTTGTTGCCTTGGGTGGTACTTATAGACTCCAATAGCTTGCTCCCTATTGGTGGAGAGGATCCTGAGGTGACTTGACAGGGGAATGTTCAGGACAGATGAGGAGACTTTGGCAGGGCTCTGATTGGCCTAGCAGCAGAGAAGTCCTGCAGTGTGTGCTTACTGATAGTGAATAGAATACACAGACTGTTGCAGCACATACATCCTTTATCCACAAAATACTCTGCAACCTGAATAAACTTTTTAAACAAGTAGCGTGAAACACATATATACGTACAACAGCTGGAATTATTAGGGTTCTGGGACATTGCATACTCCCCCTCTTTAATGTGATTGCCCTTTTCCACTGTTGTACTTGGATTTCTCCAGTGATTCTCATCACATTTATCGTCCTTCAGATTGGATCCCACATTAAACAGCGGGTACAAGAGCTTGGCCATGGCTGTTCCCAGTTGGTCACTAAAGCTGGTGCCCTTCAATGCTGCCCGACAGACAGCTACACCAAGAGAGAGCTGATTGACTGTGCACGGCTGGTGTCTGAGAAGGTAGGTGGTAGTGGTATGATCCCCCAACCCTGCAGTGTCCTCCACAAATAGCAAGATGGTCATGTGTTGCCCCCCCCCTCCAATGATCAGCAGGATGGTGATGTGTAGCCCTGACGTGTTATTGATCTTGCTCTTAGGTGTCTCACGTGTTGGCCGCCCTCCAGGCTGGTAACCGCGGCACACAGGCCTGTATCACTGCTGCTAGCGCTGTGTCGGGGATCATTGCCGATTTGGACACCACCATTATGTTTGCCACAGCAGGAACACTGAACAGAGAGAACGCAGAGACGTTTGCAGATCACCGGTGAGCAGAGATATCCTGATGTGTAGTAATTAGCCACCATCTTGGAGCCTGTGTGACCTTGAGTTTCCTGCAATTTACCTTCCAGTGAGGGCATCCTCAAGACGGCTAAAGCCCTTGTGGAGGACACAAAAGTCCTGGTACAGAATGCAACGTCCAGTCAAGAGAAGCTGGCCCAGGCTGCGCAGTCCTCTGTGACCACCATCACAAGACTGGCAGAGAACGTCAAGCTTGGTGCGGCCAGCCTGGGATCCGAGGACCCGGAGACTCAGGTAGAGCTGACCCTGCCCAGTATATAGTATGGTGGAGACTCGGGTAGTGGTGCCCAGTATATAGTATGGTGGAGACTCGGGTAGTGGTGCCCAGTATATAGTATGGTGGAGACTCGGGTAGTGGTGCCCAGTATATAGTATGGTGGAGACTCGGGTAGTGGTGCCCAGTATATAGTATGGTGGAGACTCGGGTAGTGGTGCCCAGTATATAGTATGGTGGAGACTCGGGTAGTGGTGCCCAGTATATAGTATGGTGGAGACTCTGGTAGTGGTGCCCAGTATATAGTATGGTGGAGACTCGGGTAGTGGTGCCCAGTATATAGTATGGTGGAGACTCGGGTAGTGGTGCCCAGTATATAGTATGGTGGAGACTCTGGTAGTGGTGCCCAGTATATAGTATGGTGGAGACTCGGGTAGTGGTGCCCAGTATATAGTATGGTGGAGACTCTGGTAGTGGTGCCCAGTATATAGTATGGTGGAGACTCGGGTAGTGGTGCCCAGTATATAGTATGGTGGAGACTCGGGTAGTGGTGCCCAGTATATAGTATGGTGGAGACTCGGGTAGTGGTGCCCAGTATATAGTATGGTGGAGACTCGGGTAGTGGTGCCCAGTATATAGTATGGTGGCCGGGATCTCCAGGGCTGGGCCGTGTGACCTGCCCAGTATATAGTATTGTGGCCGGGATCTCCAGGCATGGTTTGTGACTGCCCTCCCCCCCACACACACGTTGCCACCCATCTTTAGCAGGCTCTTTTCGGCACTTTCGCCATTTTTTCGGCCTTCCCCCAGGTGGTTCTTATAAATGCGGTGAAGGATGTGGCCAAGGCTCTGGGCGACCTGATCAGCGCCACCAAGGCAGCGGCCGGCAAGTCCAGCGATGACCCGTCTGTGTACCAGCTGAAGAACAGTGCCAAGGTTAGTGCCCTCCCGTCCCCCTCTATACGTGCCCGGCCACCCGGCGGCCGCTGACATGGTGCCTGACGTCTTGGGGTCGTTGTGGTTCCAGGTCATGGTGACTAACGTGACATCTCTTCTGAAAACTGTAAAAGCGGTGGAAGACGAGGCCACCAAGGGAACGCGGGCTCTGGAGGCCACCATCGAGCACATAAGGCAGGAGCTGGCGGTGAGTGGGGGCCCCGGAGGGCTGATGGCTCAGTAATTTGGCGGGCGCGTCACTCATTTCGTCCTTACTCTTTTTTACCGTTTAGGTCTTCTCTTTGCCGGATCCGCCTCCACAGACGTCTACCCCGGAGGACTTTATTCGTATGACCAAAGGCATCACCATGGCGACTGCCAAAGCTGTGGCGGCTGGAAACTCGTGTCGTCAGGAAGACGTCATTGCCACGGCCAATCTGAGCCGCCGCGCTATTGCTGATATGCTGCGTTCGTGCAAGGTGCAGTCATGTGACACACGGGGGATGGGGGGGGGGGTGAGGAGTCAAGCTTTGCTATAGTTTCTCCCGTTACAGGAAGCTGCCTACCACCCGGAGGTCAACCCAGACGTCCGCATCCGGGCAATGAGGTTCGGAAAGGAGTGTGCCACGGGCTACCTGCAGTTGCTGGACCATGTACTGGTGGTAAGTACCGGTGATGGGACCGCCATGGGGGTCGCGGTATTAAAGCTGCCACATGTGGTTTGTAGCTAACGGAAATGGAGCTGCCATGTGTGGTTGGTGTTTGTGGGGTAACGGTAATGGAGCTGCCACGTGTGGTCTGTGTCTGTGGGGTGACGGTAATGGAGCAGCCACGTGTGGTTGGTGTCTGTGGGGTGATGGTAATGGTGCAGTCACGCGTGGTGGTTGTGGGGTGACTGTAATGGAGCTGCCACGTGTGGTCGGTGTCTGTGGGGGGACGTAATGGAGCTGCCACGTGTGGTCGGTGTCTGTGGGGGGACGGTAATGGTGCAGCCACGTGTGGTCGGTGTCTGTGGGGGGGGCGGTAATGGAGCAGCCACGAGTGGTCGGTGTCTGTGGGGGGACGGTAATGGTGCAGCCACGTGTGGTCAGTGTCTGTGGGGGAACGGTAATGGAGCAGCCACGTGTGATCGGTGACTGTGGGGGGACGGTAATGGTGCAGCCACGTGTGGTCGGTGTTCTAGTCTCATAACTCAAATATTCTGTCCTCACAGATTCTCCAGAAGCCGAGCTTTGACCTCAAGCAGCAGCTGGCCGGATACTCCAAGCAGGTGGCGGGCTCAGTGACTGAGCTCATCCAGGCTGCGGAGGCCATGAAAGGTACCACGTGTGCTGTAATGTATACTGGGCGGCGGACGGCTGCTCCTCAGTTATTGCGGGTTTTGGCGCTCCCCGTCCTCAGCAGATACCCCAGTTATTGGTTTTGGCGCTCCCCGTCCTCAGCAGAACCCCCAGTTGTTGGTTTTGGCGCTCCCCGTCCTCAGCAGATACCACAGTTGTTGGTTTTGGCGCTCCACGTCCTCAGCAGATATCCCAGTTGTTGGTTTTTGGCGCTCCCCGTCCTCAGCAGATACCACAGTTGTTGGTTTTGGCGCTCCACGTCCTCAGCAGATATCCCAGTTGTTGGTTTTGGCGCTCCACGTCCTCAGCAGATATCCCAGTTGCTGCTTTTGGCGCTCCCCGTCCTCAGCAGATACCACAGTTGTTGGTTTTGGTGCTCCCCGTCCTCAGCAGAACCCCCAGTTGTTGGTTTTGGCGCTCCCCGTCCTCAGCAGAACCCCCAGTTTTTGGTTTTTGGCGCTCCCCGTCCTCAGCAGAACCCCCAGCTGTTGGTTTTGGCGCTCCCCGTCCTCAGCAGATACCACAGTTGTTGGTTTTGGCGCTCCCCATCCTCAGCAGATACCACAGTTGTTGGTTTTGGCGCTCTCCGTCCTCAGCAGAACCCCAGTTGTTGGTTTTGGCGCTCCCCGTCCTCAGCAGATACCACAGTTGTTGGTTTTGGCGCTCCCCGTCCTCAGCAGATATCCCAGTTGTTGGTTTTGGCGCTCCCCGTCCTCCGCAGATATCCCAGTTGTTGGTTTTGGCGCTCCCCGTCCTCAGCAGATACCCCAGTTGTTGGTTTTGGCGCTCCCCGTCCTCAGCAGATACCACAGTTGTTGGTTTTGGCGCTCCCCGTCCTCAGCAGATATCCCAGTTGTTGGTTTTGGCGCTCCCCGTCCTCAGCAGATACCACAGTTGTTGGTTTTGGCGCTCCCCGTCCTCAGCAGATACCCCAGTTGTTGGTTTTGGCGCTCCCCGTCCTCAGCAGATACCACAGTTGTTGGTTTTGGCGCTCCCCGTCCTCTGCAGATATCACAGTTATTGCGGGTTTTGCCGCTCCCCGTCTTCCGTAGGGCCCCGTTTTGCAGTAGGGTGACAGGCAGGTGACTTCATGACTCTTGTTTCTTGCTTCCTTCCATGTGACCAGGTACTGAGTGGGTGGACCCTGAAGACCCCACAGTCATTGCAGAGAATGAATTGCTGGGAGCTGCAGCCGCTATAGAGGCAGCAGCCAAGAAGCTGGAGCAGCTGAAACCTCGTGCCAAACCCAAGGTAAGTACAAACTCACACTTATACTCATTGTGGCGTCTGTCCTGTGGCCTGACCAGAGCCGGGATCACTCATACTCATTGTGGCATCTGACCTGAGGCGGGATCACTCATACTCATTGTGGCGTCTGTCCTGTGGTCTGTGCTGAGCCGGGATCACTCATACTCATTGTGGGGTCTGTCCTGAGCCGGGATCACTCATACTCATTGTGGGGTCTGTCCTGAGCCGGGATCACTCATACTCATTGTGGGGTCTGTCCTGAGCCGGGATCACTCATACTCATTGTGGGGTCTGTCCTGAGCCGGGATCACTCATACTCATTGTGGGGTCTGTCCTGAGCCGGGATCACTCATACTCATTGTGGGGTCTGTCCTGAGCCGGGATCACTCATACTCATTGTGACGTCTGTCCTGTGTCCTGAGCCGGGATCACTCATACTTATTGTGGCATCTGACCTGAGCCGGGATCACTCATACTCATTGTGGCGTCTGTGTTTGCAGCAGGCGGATGAGAGCTTGAACTTCGAGGAGCAGATCCTGGAGGCAGCAAAGTCCATTGCAGCGGCCACCAGTGCCCTTGTGAAAGCAGCTTCTGCCGCCCAGAGAGAACTGGTGGCTCAGGGAAAGGTGGGTTCTCCTGTCATCCTCTCCTCCTTTCCTTTCTCCTCTTCTACCTCCTCTCCTTTCTTCTCCTCCTCTCCTCCTCTCCTTTCTTCTCCTCCTCTCCTTTCTTCTCCTCCTCTCCTTTCCTCCCCTCCTCTTCTCCCATCTTCTCCTCCCATCTCCTCTGCTCTTCTCTTCTTCATCTTCTCCTCTCTCCACTCCTCTTCTCCTCTCCTCTCCCCTCCTCTTCTCCTCTCTTCTCCCCTCCTCTCTTCTTCTCTCTTCTCCCCTCCTCTCTTCTCCCATCCTCTCCTCTTCTCTCCTCCTCTTCCCCTCTTCTCCTCTCCTCCTCTTCCCCTCTTCTCCTCTCCCCTCTTCTCCTCCTCCTCCTCTCCCCTCTTCTCCTCCTCCTCCTCTCCCTCTTCTCCTCCTCCTCCTCTCCCCTCTTCTCCTCCTCCTCCTCTCCTCCCTTCGCCTCTCCTCCTCTCCTCCCTTCGCCTCTCCTCCTCTCCTCCCTTCGCCTCTCCTCCTCTCCTCCCTTCGCCTCTCCTCCTCTCCTCCCTTCGCCTCTCCTCCTCTCCTCCCTTCGCCTCTCCTCCTCTCCTCCCTTCGCCTCTCCTCCTCTCCTCCCTTCGCCTCTCCTCCTCTCCTCCCTTCGCCTCTCCTCCTCTCGCCTCTCCTCCTCTCGCCTCTCCTCCTCTCGCCTCTCCTCCTCTCGCCTCTCCTCCTCTCGCCTCTCCTCCTCTCGCCTCTCCTCCTCTCGCCTCTCCTCCTCTCGCCTCTCCTCCTCTCGCCTCTCCTCCTCTCGCCTCTCCTCCTCTCGCCTCTCCTCCTCTCGCCTCTCCTCCTCTCGCCTCTCCTCCTCTCCTCCCTTCACCTCTCCTCCTCTTCTCTCCCCTCTACTCTCCTACTGTCCTCCGCTCTTCTCTCCTCCTTCTCTCCTCCTTCTCTCCTCTTCTCCTCTCCTTGTCTCTTCTCCTCTCCACTCTCCTCTTCTCCTCTCCACTCTCCTCTTCTCCTCTTCTCCTCTCCACTCTCCTCTTCTCCTCTCCTTGTCTCTCCTCTCCTACCCTCTTCTCCTCTCCTTGTCTCTCCTCTCCTTGTCTCTCCTCTCCTTGTCTCTCCTCTCCTACCCTCTTCTCCTCTCCTTGTCACTCCTCCTCTCCTCTTCTCCCCTCCTCTTCCCTTCTCCCCTCCTCTCCCCTTCTCCCCTCCTCTCCCCTTCTCCCCTCTCCTCTTCTTCTCCTCTCCTCTCCTCCTCTTCTTCTCCTCTCCTCTCCTCCTCTCCTCTCCTCCTCTTCTCCCCTCTCCTCCTCTCCTCTCCTCCTCTTCTCCCCTCTCCTCTTCTCCCCTCTCCTCTTCTTCCCTCTCCTCTTCTTCTCCCGTCCTCTCCCCTTCTTCTCCCCTCCTCTCCCCTTCTTCTGCCCTCTTCTCCCCTTCTCTCCTCCTCTCCCCTTCTCTCCTCCTCTCCCCTTCTCTCCTCCTCTCCCCTTCTCTCCTCCTCTCCCCTTCTCTCCTCCTCTCCCCTTCTCTCCTCCTCTCCCCTTCTCTCCTCCTCTCCCCTTCTCTCCTCCTCTCCCCTTCTCTCCTCCTCTCCCCTTCTCTCCTCCTCTCCCCTTCTCTCCTCCTCTCCCCTTCTCTCCTCCTCTCCCCTTCTCTCCTCCTCTCCCCTTCTCTCCTCCTCTCCCCTTCTCTCCTCCTCTCCTCCTCTCTCCTCCTCTCCTCCTCTCCCCTCCTCTCCTCCTCTCCCCTTCTCTCCTCCTCTCCCCTTCTCTCCTCCTCTCCCCTTCTCTCCTCCTCTCCCCTTCTCTCCTCCTCTCCCCTTCTCTCCTCCTCTCCCCTTCTCTCCTCCTCTCCCCTTCTCTCCTCCTCTCCCCTTCTCTCCTCCTCTCCCCTTCTCTCCTCCTCTCCCCTTCTCTCCTCCTCTCCCCTTCTCTCCTCCTCTCCCCTTCTCTCCTCCTCTCCCCTTCTCTCCTCCTCTCCCCTTCTCTCCTCCTCTCCCCTTCTCTCCTCCTCTCCCCTTCTCTCCTCCTCTCCCCTTCTCTCCTCCTCTCCCCTTCTCTCCTCCTCTCCCCTTCTCTCCTCCTCTCCCCTTCTCCTCTCCTCTCCCCTTCTCCTCTCCTCTTCTCCCCTTTTCCCCTCTTCTCCCCTCTTCTCCCCTCTTCTCCCCTCTTCTCCCCTTTCCTCTTCTCCTCTTCTCCTCTTCTTCTCCCCTCTCCTCTTCTCTTCTCTTTTCATCTCTTCTCCTCTTCTTCTCCCCTCCTCTTCTTCTCCCCTCCTCTTCTTCTCCCCTCTCCTCTTCTTCTCCCCTATTCTCCTCTTCTTCTACCCTATTCTCCTCTTCTTCTCCTCTTCTTCTCCCCTATTCTCCTCTTCTTCTCCCCTATTCTCCTCTTCTTCTCCCCTATTCTCCTCTTCTTCTCCCCTATTCTCCTCTTCTTCTCCCCTATTCTCCTCTTCTTCTCCCCTATTCTCCTCTTCTTCTCCCCTATTCTCCTCTTCTTCTCCCCTTTTCTCTTCTTCTTCTCCCCTCTTCTCCTCTTCTTCTCCCCTCTTCTCCTCTTCGTCTCCTCTTCTCCCCTTCTTAACCCCTCTCCTCCTCTTCTCCATGTTTCTCCCCTCCCCTTTATTGTGTCTCCACTTTGGATCCTTCCATCACACTGACGGGTTTTTTTCTTCCTCCGCAGGTCGGTGCCATTCCGGCTAATGCTGTAGATGATGGACAGTGGTCGCAGGGTCTCATCTCGGCTGTGAGTAGTCAGGGAGGGTCTGTGCGGGTTCCTGGGTCTCTGCCATGTTGATCCTGATAAAACATTTTGCTCCCTCAGGCCCGGATGGTCGCTGCCGCTACAAGTAACCTGTGCGAGGCGGCCAACTCAGCGGTGCAGGGCCACGCCAGCGAGGAGAAGCTGATCTCATCGGCTAAGCAGGTGGCCGCATCTACTGCTCAGCTGCTGGTGGCCTGCAAAGTGAAGGCCGACCACGACTCAGAGGCCATGAAGAGACTGCAGGTAGGTGGAGTGCGGAGGCCCATGTGACCCGAGCGTGGAGCGTGTCGGACCTCGTCTATCACTGCATTGTGTCTCCCTAGGTGGCGGGAAACGCTGTAAAGAGAGCGTCCGACAACCTGGTGAAAGCCGCTCAAAAAGCAGCAGCCTTCCAAGAGTATGACCAGACGGTGGTGGTGAAGGAGAAGATGGTGGGAGGCATCGCACAGGTAAGATGGTGGGACCGCAGCTTGGCATACAGACCCCAGGGACCTACAGACCATAGTGTGTATACAGATCCCAGGGACCTACAGACCATAGTGTGTATACAGACCGCAGGGACCTACAGACCATAGTGTGTATACAGACCGCAGGGACCTACAGACCATAGTGTGTATACAGACCCCTCTGGTAGTGCTGCCATACCTGGTCGGCCCTGACCCCCCCGCCCTTAGTCTTTTTCGGGTCGCTGCACTCAGTCCTTGGATCATTCTCCTTCCCTGCAGATTATTGCGGCTCAGGAAGAGATGCTGCGGAAGGAGCGGGAGCTGGAGGAGGCTCGGAAGAAGCTGGCCATGATCCGCCAGCAGCAGTACAAGTTTCTGCCCTCGGAGCTGCGGGAGGATTCTCAGAACTGAGCCGGCCGCTTGCCTCCCTTCACGCCATTACCCAGCAGCCTCCTTCCCGACTACTGAGGCCGAGGCGGCTTCTGCTCACTCATCGCTCTTGCACACGGCCCTCGGTGGTCTCCATGGCGCTCTGGGACTCGGGGCCACATCCTTCATCCTCTTCCTCAGATGCTTCCGCCAGGAGGAGCGCAACGTGTGGTGTGTGAATGTTGCTGAACGGTTTGTGTTGTCCTGGCGGTGCCTTATCGCCCCCCGGCGGTGCCTTATCGCCCCGGGTCGCCCTGTCTGTATTAATCTCGGGCTGCTTGCCTCTCCTGTGCGCTCGGAGGGAGCGCTCGTTGTGTGACTGGTGAGCTTGGCGTGCCTGTGATGTCCGTGTTCTCATACCAATAAGTGCCTGGAGGGGCCGTTCATGCTGTTTCTCCTCAGCGGCGGGCAGCGTGCTTCCTCGGCTCCCGTCACGTCCTGTTACATTTCTATATAAAGTATCTATTTTTATTTTGCATAATGTTGAAATTTTATATGCTCTTCTGATGGACCCTGAGCGGCGCCCCCTGTGCCGCCTGCTCCCCCCCTCCTTACCCACAGCTCCACCGAAACCTTCACCAATAAATATCTTCACCTCGGAGCCCTGACCCCCGTGTCTTATCTCCAGAGTCTGAACATGTCGGCGGTCCTGAGGAAGATGGTGGCTGCACGGGGCACAGGAGGAGACACTGGTGTCATGTGAGGACCACCTGCCGGTGCCAGTGCACGCAGGTGGAGAACCACTAGACCACCAGGGATGTTGGCTGCTTCTTTCATAGGCCAATAATACAGACCTGTAATCATCTGCTCTGTTATACCCACAATGCTCTGCACCACCATACTCCTATCTTAGTTACTACACTGCTTCTCAAACTTTGTGTTCTCGGGCCTCACCAGGCGATCCATGGTGGTGCTGGGGCCACACAAACAAACACATACTAATACACAGTGCCAGATACCGCCATGTAGTGCACACAATAGCCCAGAGCCAAATCAGCACCAAAGAACAGAAATAAATACTGATCCGCCTGTAGGAAACCAAAATCACAGTGCAGAAATAAGTACTGCTCCACCTGTAGTAAACCAACATTATATACTGCTCCACCTGTATAACAATACCACACAGCACCACTAAATACTGCTCCACCTGTTAGTAACCCAGTGTTTTCTCTTCTGAACTGAGATGATAAATTCACAGGCTTTAGGTGACCCGCTCCACATGACCAGGAGTTTGTGGATGATAAATGATTTGTAGTAAGACCGCCACTAATCCAATGGTCTTTACATCTGCAACTAGCTGCCAATGTTTTACACCTGAGTTTTTTTTTACATCTTGGGAAAGCAAAGACTGGTGATGGCCATGAGAGTAATCCCATAGACCTCCAGGCTCTGGAGTGGCCAGTTTGGGAGAATATCCCAGGGACAGAACTGATAGGATGAAGCTGATAAGTGATCAGTGACTATAGGTCAGATTGTCCTTACCGAAATCTTTTCTTTCCATGAAGTCCCAAGGCAGCACAACAGAGGGTTAACATTATTTCTCTTTTCCTACTAACAGAAGAACCAAAACAATAGTAATACAGGTATACTATCAATTAAGAGTAATTAACACCAGGCACCTCCCCCAGTGGCTATATAAACCCCTAGAGAACACACACAAGCGTGAAGTATGCAGCAATAATATTTAATGAGGGTGGGTAGCTTGTGCTGCCTTGGGATTTCATGGAAAGAAAAGACTTCAGTAAGGAAAATCTGAACTTTCCACTCGTCCCTACGGCAGCACAACAGAGGGACATATAAAGCAATAGAACAAGAGGGTGGGATTTACGTAGTCGCCAGTTCCAGCACACTCCTGGCAAAGGACGCCTCTCTGTTAGGAAGGACATCCAGCCTGTAATGCTTGACGAAAGTACCAGGTGAAGACCACGATGCGGCTCTGCAGATTTGGTCCATGGACACTTGTGCCAATTCCGCCCAGGAAGCAGCTGTCGATCTAGTCGAATGGGCTCTGATGCCTTCTGGAGCAGACACACCTGAGGAAGAGTAACATTAGGAAATCGTACCTTTAATCCACCGAGCTAAGGATGCTTTGGAAGCTGACTTCCCTTTATTTGGTCCTATATATTGGAGAAAAAGAGAGTCAGAGAGTCTAAGGTCCTTTGTAAGTCTCCAAATAAATTAGGACCGCATGTTTAACATCCAAGGTGTGGAGTTTGGCTTGAGCCTCATCCTGAGGGTCTGGAAAAAAGTCTGGGAGAAAAATCTCCTAGTTAATGTTAGTGAGGGATGCCACCTTGGGTAGGAAGGAAGGTCTCATACGGAGGATTAAGCAATCTTGCATTACTCTCAGAAATGGATGATCTGCAGACAGAGCTTGTATTTCCCCCACTCTATTTCTGGTGGCCATCACCTCGGCGAAAAGAGTCTTCCAAGACACGGATCTAATGTCAGCTGTTTGTAACGGCTCAAACGGGGCTTGAGACAGGGCCTCTAAAACCAACGGCAAGTCCCAGGAAGGTAACGGACTCTTGACGGGAGGGCGAAGATTTTTCAAGGCTCTGAAGAACTTGGTAACGAGAGACAAGTTCGAAAATGCGCCATTAAAGTCAAAATTGATTGCTGAGAAATGGACTCTTAAGGTGTTAAACTTGAGGCCTTTGTTGAAACCTTCCTTGAGAAAGTCCAATACATGCGAGATCGCTGGAGCAAGGATATTACGGAGATTACACCAGGTGTTGAACTTTTTCAGGATGCGGCTGTACACCTTCACCGTAGCAGGTCTGTGGGCGGCTGACAGAATATGGATTACATCTTCTGATAACCCTATAGGTTGTAGGGCTACCCTGTCAGCAGCCATGCTGTCAATCTCTGTCTCTCTGGACACTGATGGAAGAGGCCTGCTTGCAGAAGAATGTCTGGTCTCAGTGGGATCTCCCAGAAGCGCCCCCTGGCTAGAGACACAGCCAGAGGGAGCCAAGCCCTCCTGGGCCAATAAGGCAGGACCGCCAGAGCTAATGCCTTCTCCTCCTTGACTTTGGTCAGAACCCTCATGATCAGAGGAAACTGGGGAAAGACATACAGGAACTTGTGTTTTCACAAGATTGAGAGACCGTCCAAGCAATCCGGCTCGTCCTTCCTGTAAATTGAACAGAAGGCCTCTGTCTTGCGATTGAGTCTCGTTGCCATCACATCCTACTGTGGTTTCCCGAACAAGGTGACTAGATGAGAAAATACCTCTGGATGAAGGCTCCACTCTGCCGGATTCAGCTGCTTTCTGCTCCGGAGATCGGCTTGGGTGTTGAGCGAGCCCCGGATGTGAACTGCATGAAGGTCTAGGAGATGATTCTCTGCCCAGGACATAAGGAGACTGCATTCCTCCATCAAAACAGGGGACCTGGTGCCCCCCTGCTTGTTGACATAAAATACTGCTGGGAGGTTGTCTGACTGAACTAGGATGCTTTGGTGACGAACCAGAGGAGCGAAATGACGCAGAGCTAGGCGGATCGCACGCAGTTCTTTGCGGTTGGACGAGTACGAGGCTTCCTGTCTGGACCACCTTTCCTGAACCCACTTGCCGTTCAAGTGGGCTCCCCAACCTCGAGCTGACGCATCTGTGGTCACAACCAGACATGGGGTACTGGACATCGACTTTCCCACCGAGACCTTGTCCGCCCAGAGCCACCACGTGAGATCTGATCTCGTGGGAGATGATAGCTCTATTAGTCTGTCCAGCCCCCAAGGCCTCCTGTTCCACTGAGAGAGGATATCGAGCTGCAGGGGCCTGAGGTGAGCCCGGACCCAGGGAACAGCGTCCAGGGAAGACGTCATGAGCCCTAGAACGCTCATGGCGGAGCGAACCGTCACCTCTGGTTCCTGAAGCAAGAGAGATACTTCTGTCACCAACCGCTCCAACCTCTCCGAGGAGAGAAACAGTCTCATCGAGATGGAGTTGATACTAAAACCCAGGAACCTGCAGACTCTTGCTGGGGAGAGGCACGATTTCTCCTTGTTGACGATGAAACCATGATCCTCTAGCGTCTGCTGAGGCGAAGATGGTGAACTAGTTCCTCAGACGACTGGCTAGTCAAAGCCCCGTCTCCAAAGTACGGAATGATGTATACTCCCCGAAGCCTCAGATGAGCAGCTAAGATTACCGCGACCTTGGTGAAGACCCGGGGGTGGATGACAGGCCGAATGGTAGACAGGTGAACTGATAATAAAGCGTCTGGCCCGCTGACGAAAAAGCAAACCTCAGGAACCTCCGATGACTTTTGAGGATAGGCACATGTAGGTAGGCGTCCTTGAGGTCTAATGTCGCCATATAATCTCCTTGATGCAGGACTGCGCTGACGGACCTTATTGATTCCATCCTGAAGTGTTTTTCACTAAAAAGGTGTTCAGGAATGTTGAGTCTATCACCAGTCTCCAAGAGCTTCCTTTTTTTGGAACAGCGAATACTCAGGAGTATACTCCGAAACCTCTCTGGTGTCGAGGAACCTCCTCCAGAGCTCCTTTTTCCAAGAATTTTTGAACCAGGCCAAGGATATGAGGACTGCTGCGGTTGCGGAAGAAAGTGTGTGTGTGGGGGGGGGATACTGGCTAACTCCAGAGCATAGCCCCTGCTGATGACAGATCGGACCCAGGAGTCTGATGATGTTTGAAACCAGACTGCAGCAAACTGGGCGAGTCTGGCCCCCACAAGCTTGCTGGCGTCAGAAGGATGAGCCCTTCGCACCTCCCGAAGAGGGCTTTTTCTTATACGTGGATGATGTATCGGCCTGGTAGTTGGGCTTCCCCTGCTTAGACTTCTGCTGAAACCTTCTTCTGGCTGGAGACCTCCGATAGGGCTTCTGTTGCGGGCGAAACCTAGGCTTCCTAGGGGGTTGAGGAAATGCCACCCCTTTTTTTGAGCTCATACCCTCCAGGATGGGGGTAAGCTGAGGCCCAAAAAGATTCCCAGCCTGAAAAGGCAAGGAACAAAAATGGTTTTTAGAAGAAATGTTGCCTGCCCATTCCTTCAACCATAATGCCCTCCTTGCTGCTGTGGATGAGGCCATATTCTTGGAGTTAAGGCGGATCATGTCCAAAGGGTAGTCCGAAAGGAATTCAGCGGCTAGTTTCATATCGGGAATATCTTTCAAGATCTCCTCCCTACGGACACCATCCTTGAGATCTTTGGACAAACGGCTTAGCCAGACCCTGAGTGCCCTACTGACCGACACAGAAGCAACAGAAGCTTTGACAGCTTGGGCGGCCCCCAGGTAAACACGCTTAAGAGAACGCTGAAGAGATCAGCCCGCCTGTCCATCTGGTCTCTAAGCAGCACTGACTCATCAGATGGGAACATAGATTTTTTAGACAACCTGGCGACAGCCATATCAACACTGGGAACAGAGTCCCACGCCTCTGAACACTCAGGGTCTAACTTATAGACCGATTTGAAACGGGAACCTAGATCCGCTTTCTTCTCAGGTTTCGCCCATTCGGACTCCATGAGGGAGTCCAACAGCGGCTGTTTAGGCAGGGAGTGAGTAGAGCTCTCAGAAAAATAAAAAAGAGCCTCTTTCTTAGGAAGCTTGGAAGACCTAGGTTCGCCCTCTACTGTCTTCTTAACTGCACTGATCAAGGAGATTACCTGATCCTTATGCAGTAAATAATAATCATCCGGGAGGCCACGATCAGGGGTACCTTTCTCAGGAGAGGCTTCTGAGACCGAGTCATCCTCAGCCTGGGATGACTGACATGGTGAGGAGAGAACGGAGGATGGGACAAGAGCCTGTGACGTAGGAACAGCATGATGATGGCTTTGTACCTCTCTGAAGACATCTTACAGCTGGTTCTTGAACCATCCCATAAACTCCTTGGCTTCCGACTGCAGGCTTCCTCGAGAAGACGGGGCAGAACAAATGCGGCAGACATCAGACCTACAGTCATCTGGTAGTGGTTGGTCGCAACTGCGGCACATCCTGTGTCTGTCCTTGCGTCTCCTTTTTCCTGAAGAGCCCTGCTGCTGATTGTCCATCCTAGAAAATAAGCAGCTGAATAAGGAGACTAAAGTGGTATGCAAGATGCAGGAGGGGGCACAGCCTAGGCCTGCGAACATACCTTATACTAAGAGAGAGGGTGCTCCTGGCAGAGTGCTGGGAGCTAGCTCAAGTCCACAGCACCTTTAAATTCATAAGACCCGGGCAAAACACAGAGGGGCCGGACTTAACTAGCCTCCAATCGCGGCATCCGAACCCCGATGACGTCACTGCCGGAAGTGACGATGACGAGGACGCTGGAAGTGGGGCAGACGCACATCAGAGCTGCTGCCTATGGAACCCGGAAGTGGGGTAGACACACCGGGAGAGAAGCAGAGCCGGCCCACAATACCCCCGCACCCGCCGATACCACGCGCGGGAACCGTAGGCAAACTCCGCCCAAACCCCCCCCCCCCCCCCGGAGGCCACTGGACAATGCAGGAGCACCCGAAAACTTTATGGCACAGCGCCACGTGTAGGAGGGGTATGAGCCGTACATGCCGATACTACATGTACGGAGCCCCTCCCCCACGGGGACAACATGGCATGGCTGCAGGGAAGCCACCTCTGAACAACCCTGCCAGAGGAAGCATCCGGCCATCGCATCACCGGAGACCTTCCCTGAAGGAAAAGCCGGGAGCAGCAAACCCTACCTTGATGCCCGACACCGGACCATAGGTATGGATAGGAGCGTGTTTTTTTTCTTCTGTTCCTTCTAAGAAGAACCTGTGTGTGTGTTCTCTAGGGGTTTATATAGCCACTGGGGGAGGTGCCTGGTGTTAATTACTCTTAATTGATAGTATACCTGTATTACTATTGTTTTGGTTCTTCTGTTAGTAGGAAAAAATAAATAGTTAACCCTCTGTTGTGCTGCCGTAGGGACGAGTGGAAAGGTCAGATACTGATAGGATGAAGCTGATTAGTGATGGGTGTCTATAGGTCAGATACTGATAGGATGAAGCTGATTAGTGATGGGTGTCTATAGGTCAGATACTGATAGGATGAAGCTGATAAGTGATGGGTAACTATAGGTCAGATACTGATAGGATGAAGCTGATTAGTGATGTGTATAGGTCAGATACTGATAGGATGAAGCTGATAAGTGATGGGTGACTATAGGTCAGATACTGATAGGGTGAAGCTGATTAGTGATGGGTGACTATAGGTCAGATACTGATAGGATGAAGCTGATAAGTGATGGGTGTCTATAGGTCAGATACTGATAGGATGAAGCTGATAAGTGATGGGTAACTATAGGTCAGATACTGATAGGATGAAGCTGATAAGTGATGGGTGACTATAGGTCAGATACTGATAGGATGAAGCTGATAAGTGATGGGTGGCTATAGGTCAGATACTGATAGGATGAAGCTGATAAGTGATGTGTATAGGTCAGATACTGATAGGATGAAGCTGATAAGTGATGGGTGACTATAGATCAGATACTGATAGGATGAAGCTGATAAGTGATGGTGTATAGGTCAGATACTGATAGGATGAAGCTGATAAGTGATGGGTGTCTATAGGTCAGATACTGATAGGATGGAGCTGATAAGTGATGGGTGACTATAGGTCAGATACTGATAGGATGAAGCTGATAAGTGATGGGTGACTATAGGTCAGATACTGATAGGATGAAGCTGATAAGTGATGTCTATAGGTCAGATACTGATAGGATGAAGCTGATAAGTGATGGGTGTCTATAGGTCAGATACTGATAGGATGAAGCTGATAAGTGATGGGTGTCTATAGGTCAGATACTGATAGGATGAAGCTGATAAGTGATGGGTGTCTATAGGTCAGATACTGATAGGATGAAGCTGATAAGTGATGGGTGACTATAGGTCAGATACTGATAGGATGAAGCTGATAAGTGATGGTGTATAGGTCAGATACTGATAGGATGAAGCTGATAAGTGATGTCTATAGGTCAGATACTGATAGGATGAAGCTGATAAGTGATGGGTGTCTATAGGTCAGATACTGATAGGATGAAGCTGATAAGTGATGGGTGGCTAGTGATATGTCTATTTATCGGGTCTGATAAGTGATGTATGACTAGTGATGTGTGTCTGTATATATCGGGTCTCCTCTTACTCCGATGTGTCCGGGTTGTCACTATGATAGTTCTGCTGGTAACACAATGCATTATGGGAGCTGGGTGCTCAGTCTCACAGGATGTAATTAACATCAGAGGAAAGAATGTAAAAGATTTCCAGTTCTCCCAGTGTTCCTTACCCGGGGAGGCGGTCACATGACCCGCATGGCTCCTCCTCCTGGGATTCCAAGGAATTGTCTCTTCCATATAAAGCCGCCTTGGTTTCTGAGGAATTTGGGGCCGGTGTCAGTCCTGATGGAAAATACTCGGGGGGGGGGGGGGGATGGGGAGAGATTATAAGTTATAATGGTCAGTATGATCAGCAGAGAGCACCCCCTGCAACAGCCGCCTCAGAGCACAAGGTGGCGCCATAACCCACAGAGTCTCAATGAGCCGCCATCTCTGCTCAACGCCACAGCCATCATACAGGAGAAGTGGTACTGTGCACTGTCCATATATACAGGAGAAGTGGTACTGTGCAGTGTCCATATATACAGGAGAAGTGGTACTGTGCACTGTCCATATATACAGGAGAAGTGGTACTGTGCACTGTCCTTATATACAGGAGAAGTGGTACTGTGCACTGTCCTTATATACAGGAGAAGTGGTACTGTGCAGTGTCCATATATACAGGAGAAGTGGTACTGTGCACTGTCCTTATATACAAGAGAAGTGGTACTGTGCAGTGTCCATATATACAGGAGAAGTGGTACTGTGCAGTGTCCATATATACAGGAGAAGTGGTACTGTGCACTGTCCATATATACAGGAGAAGTGGTACTGTGCACTGTCCTTATATACAGGAGAAGTGGTACTGTGCACTGTCCTTATATACAGGAGAAGTGGTACTGTGCAGTGTCCATATATACAGGAGAAGTGGTACTGTGCACTGTCCTTATATACAAGAGAAGTGGTACTGTGCACTGTCCATATATACAGGAGAAGTGGTACTGTGCACTGTCCATATATACAGGAGAAGTGGTACTGTGCACTGTCCTTATATACAGGAGAAGTGGTACTGTGCAGTGTCCATATATACAGGAGAAGTGGTACTGTGCACTGTCCTTATATACAAGAGAAGTGGTACTGTGCACTGTCCATATATACAGGAGAAGTGGTACTGTGCACTGTCCATATATACAGGAGAAGTGGTACTGTGCACTGTCCATATATACAGGAGAAGTGTTACTGTGCACTGTCCATATATACAGGAGAAGTGGTACTGTGCAGTGTCCATATATACAGAAGTGGTACTGTGCACTGTCCATATATACAGGAGAAGTAGTACTGTGCAATGTCCATATATACAGGAGAAGTAGTACTGTGCAATGTCCATATATACAGGAGAAGTGGTACTGTGCAGTGTCCATATATACAGGAGAAGTGGTACTGTGCAGTGTCCATATATACAGGAGAAGTGGTACTGTGCACTGTCCATATATACAGGAGAAGTGGTACTGTGCACTGTCCATATATACAGGAGAAGTGGTACTGTGCACTGTCCATATATACAGGAGAAGTGGTACTGTGCAGTGTCCATATATACAGGAGAAGTGGTACTGTGCACTGTCCATATATACAGGAGAAGTGGTACTGTGCAGTGTCCATATATACAGGAGAAGTGGTACTGTGCACTGTCCATATATACAGGAGAAGTGGTACTGTGCAGTGTCCATATATACAGGAGAAGTGGTACTGTGCAGTGTCCTTATATACAGGACAGGAGAAGTGGTACTGTGCACTGTCCATATATACAGGAGAAGTGGTACTGTGCAGTGTCCATATATACAGAAGTGGTACTGTGCACTGTCCATATATACAGGAGAAGTGGTACTGTGCAGTGTCCATATATACAGAAGTGGTACTGTGCAGTGTCCATATATACAGGAGAAGTGGTACTGTGCAGTGTCCATATATACAGGAGAAGTGGTACTGTGCAGTGTCCATATATACAGGAGAAGTGGTACTGTGCACTGTCCATATATACAGGAGAAGTGGTACTGTGCAGTGTCCATATATACAGGAGAAGTGGTACTGTGCAGTGTCCTTATATACAGGAGAGGAGAAGTGGTACTGTGCAGTGTCCATATATACAGGAGAAGTGGTACTGTGCACTGTCCATATATACAGGAGAAGTGGTACTGTGCAGTGTCCATATATACAGGAGAAGTGGTACTGTGCACTGTCCATATATACAGGAGAAGTGGTACTGTGCACTGTCCATATATACAGGAGAAGTGGTACTGTGCACTGTCCATATATACAGGAGAGGAGAAGTGGTACTGTGCAGTGTCCATATATACAGGAGAAGTGGTACTGTGCAGTGTCCATATATACAGGAGAAGTGGTACTGTGCAGTGTCCATATATACAGGAGAAGTGGTACTGTGCAGTGTCCATATATACAGGAGAAGTGGTACTGTGCACTGTCCATATATACAGGAGAAGTGGTACTGTGCAATGTGTATATATACAGGAGAAGTGGTACTGTGCACTGTCCATATATACAGAATAAAGGAATCCGTTGCATCCAGCACCTCTGGGGTTAATGGCTATTGGGAGCCCCATTGGCATCTGGGCTGGTGCGGGAGAAGCTGTAATACTTGTACAGGCTCCGCAGCTCCACACCACTGGCGGAACTACCGCCGTAGCAGCCGTAGCGGCTGCTACGGGGCCCCGCCGTATCAGGGGCCCGTGACGCGGGCCCCTGGAGCTGACATATCCTGCAGCACCCGGCGGCTGAGCATGCCTCCCGGGTGCTGTAGCCGGGGGCCGGTCCCGTGCTCCTCCTGACCCGGAGACTCCTTTCCCCAACCATAGGGAAAAGGAGTCACTGGGCCAGGAGGAGCACGGGACCGGTCCACAGCGCTCCTGTCACCCCCCATCTGATGCCGCGTCCTAGCCCCGGCGGCCGCGCGTATCATAGAGTTCTGTGTGGGCTTGTGCTGCGGCCCCGACTTCCGGCACAGAGACGTGTGCCGGAAGTCGCGGCTACAGGCCCACACAGAACTCTATGATACGCGCGGCCGCCGGGGCTAGGACGCGGCATCAGACGGCAGCCGCGCATCAGACAGGGGGTGACAGGAAGAAGGCTCGACGGGGGAGCGTGTTGTTAGGTGAGTTTTTTTCTTTTTTTTTTAAACTTGCTTTCCTCGGAAGGGGGCATCTATAAGGAAGGGGAGGGAGGAGAGAAGGGGGCATCTATAAGGAAGGGGAGGGAGGAGAGAAGGGGGCATCTATAAGGAAGGGGGGGGGGAGAGAGGGGGGCATCTATAAGGAAGGGGGGGGGGGAGAAGGGGGCATCTATAAGGAGGGGGGGGGAGAAGAGAAGGGGGCATCTATAAGGAGGGGGGGGAGAAGAGAAGGGGGCATCTATAAGGAGGGGGGGGAGAAGAGAAGGGGGCATCTATAAGGAAGGGGGGGGGGAGAGAGGGGGGCATCTATAAGGAAGGGGGGGGGGAGAGGGGGGCATCTATAAGGAAGGGGGGGGGAGAAGGGGGCATCTATAAGGAAGGGGGGGGGGAGAAGGGGGCATCTATAAGGAAGGGGGGGGAGAAGGGGGCATCTATAAGGAGGGGGGGAGAAGAGAAGGGGGCATCTATAAGGAATGGGGGGAGAAGAGAAGGGGGCATCTATAAGGGGGGGGGAGAAGGGGGCATCTATAAGGAAGGGGGGGGGGAGAAGGGGGCATCTATAAGGAAGGGGGGGGGAGAAGGGGGCATCTATAAGGAAGGGGGCATCTATATGGAAGGGGGGGGAGAGAAGGGGGCATCTATAAGGAAGGGGGGGGAGAGAAGGAGGCATCTATAAGGAAGGGGGGGGGAGAGAAGGGGGCATCTATAAGGAAGGGGGGGGGTAGAGAAGGGGGCATCTATAAGGAAGGGGGGGGGGAGAGAAGGGGGCATCTATAAGGAAGGGGGGGGGGAGAGAAGGGGGCATCTATAAGGAAGGGGGGGGGGGAGAGAAGGGGGCATCTATAAGGAAGGGGGGGGAAGAGAAGGGGGCATCTATAAGGAAGGGGGTGGGGAGAAGGGGGCATCTATAAGGAAGGGGGCATCTATATGGAAGGGGGGAAGAGAAGGGGGCATCTATAAGGAAGGGGGGGGGGAGAGAAGGGGGCATCTATAAGGAAGGGGGGGGAGAAGGGGGCATCTATAAGGAGGGGGGGAGAAGAGAAGGGGGCATCTATAAGGAAGGGGGCATCTATATGGAAGGGGGGGGGAAGAGAAGGGGGCATCTATAAGGAAGGGGGGGGAAGAGAAGGGGGCATCTATAAGGAATGGGGGGAGAAGAGAAGGGGGCATCTATAAGGGGGGGGGGGGGAGAAGGGGGCATCTATAAGGAAGGGGGGGGGGAGAAGGGGGCATCTATAAGGAAGGGGGGGGGGAGAAGGGGGCATCTATAAGGAAGGGGGCATCTATATGGAAGGGGGGGGGGAGAGAAGGGGGCATCTATAAGGAAGGGGGGGGGAGAGAAGGAGGCATCTATAAGGAAGGGGGGGGGGGGGGGGGGAGAAGGGGGCATCTATAAGGAAGGGGGGGGGAGAGAAGGGGGCATCTATAAGGAAGGGGGGGGGGGAGAGAAGGGGGCATCTATAAGGAAGGGGGGGGAAGAGAAGGGGGCATCTATAAGGAAGGGGGTGGGGAGAAGGGGGCATCTATAAGGAAGGGGGCATCTATATGGAAGGGGGGAAGAGAAGGGGGCATCTATAAGGAAGGGGGGGGGAGAGAAGGGGGCATCTATAAGGAAGGGGGGGGAGAAGGGGGCATCTATAAGGAGGGGGGGAGAAGGGGGCATCTATAAGGAGGGGGGGAGAAGAGAAGGGGGCATCTATAAGGAAGGGGGCATCTATATGGAAGGGGGGGGGAAGAGAAGGGGGCATCTATAAGGAAGGGGGGGAGAGAAGGGGGCATCTATAAGGAAGGGGGGGGAGAGAAGGGGGCATCTATAAGGAAGGGGGGGGAGAGGGGGGCATCTATAAGGAATGGGGGGAGAAGAGAAGGGGGCCATCTATAAGGGGGGGGGGAGAAGGGGGCATCTATAAGGAAGGGGGGGGGGGAGAAGGGGGCATCTATAAGGAAGGGGGGGGGGAGAAGGGGGCATCTATAAGGAAGGGGGCATCTATATGGAAGGGGGGGGAGAGAAGGGGGCATCTATAAGGAAGGGGGGGGAGAGAAGGGGGCATCTATAAGGAAGGGGGGGGGAGAAGGGGGCATCTATAAGGAAGGGGGGGGGGAGAAGGGGGCATCTATAAGGAAGGGGGGGGGGAGAGAAGGGGGCATCTATAAGGAAGGGGGGGGAGAGAAGGGGGCATCTATAAGGAAGGGGGGGGGAGAGAAGGGGGCATCTATAAGGAAGGGGGGGAAGAGAAGGGGGCATCTATAAGGAAGGGGGCATCTATATGGAAGGGGGGAAGAGAAGGGGGCATCTATAAGGAAGGGGGGGGGGAGAGAAGGGGGCATCTATAAGGAAGGGGGGGGGAGAGAAGGGGGCATCTATAAGGAAGGGGGGGGAGAAGGGGGCATCTATAAGGAGGGGGGGAGAAGAGAAGGGGGCATCTATAAGGAAGGGGGCATCTATATGGAAGGGGGGGGGGGGAAGAGAAGGGGGCATCTATAAGGAAGGGGGGGAGAGAAGGGGGCATCTATAAGGAAGGGGGGGAGAGAAGGGGGCATCTATAAGGAAGGGGGGGGGAGAGAAGGGGGCATCTATAAGGAAGGGGGGGGAGAGAGGGGGGCATCTATAAGGAAGGTGGGGGGAGAGAAGGGGGCATCTATAAGGAATGGGGGGGAGAGAGGGGGGGCATCTATAAGGAATGGGGGGGGGAGAGAGGGGGGCATCTATAAGGAATGGGGGGAGAAGAGAAGGGGGCATCTATAAGGAAGGGGGGGGAGAGAAGGGGGCATCTATAAGGAAGGGGGGGAGAGAAGGGGGCATCTATAAGGAAGGGGGGGGAGAGAAGGGGGCATCTATAAGGAATGGGGGGGGAGAGAGGGGGGCGTCTATAAGGAAGGGGGGAGAAGAGAAGGGGGCATCTATAAGGAGGGGGGGGGAGAAGAGAAGGGGGCATCTATAAGGGGGGGGGGAGAAGAGAAGGGGGCATCTATAAGGAAGGGGGGGGAGAAGGGGGCATCTATAAGGAAGGGGGCATCTATAAGGAAGGGGGGAAGAGAAGGGGGCATCTATAAGGAAGGGGGGGGAGAGAAGGGGGCATCTATAAGGAATGGGGGGGGGAGAGAGGGGGGCATCTATAAGGAAGGGGGGGGAGAGAAGGGGGCATCTATAAGGAATGGGGGGGGGAGAGAGGGGGGCATCTATAAGGAAGGGGGGGGAGAAGAGAAGGGGGCATCTATAAGGAAGAGGGGGAGAGAAGGGGGCATCTAAAAGGAAGGGGGGGGAAGAGAAGGGGGCATCTATAAGGAAGGGGGTGGGGAGAAGGGGGCATCTATAAGGAAGGGGGTGGGGAGAAGGGGGCATCTATAAGGAAGGGGGCATCTATATGGAAGGGGGAAGAGAAGGGGGCATCTATAAGGAAGGGGGGGGAGAAGAGAAGGGGGCATCTATAAGGAGGGGGGGAGAAGAGAAGAGAAGGGGGCATCTATAAGGAAGGGGGGGGGGAGAAGGGGGCATCTATAAGGAAGGGGGTGGGGAGAAGGGGGCATCTATAAGGAAGGGGGCATCTATATGGAAGGGGGGAAGAGAAGGGGGCATCTATAAGGAAGGGGGGGAGAAGAGAAGGGGGCATCTATAAGGAGGGGGGGAGAAGAGAAGAGAAGGGGGCATCTATAAGGAAGGGGGGGGAGAAGGGGGCATCTATAAGGAAGGGGGGAAGAGAAGGGGGCATCTATAAGGAAGGGGGGGGGGAGAAGGGGGCATCTATAAGGAAGGGGGGCAAGAGAAGGGGGCATCTATAAGGAAGGGGGGGCAAGAGAAGGGGGCATTTATAAGGAGGGGGGGAGAAGAGAAGAGAAGGGGGCATCTATAAGGAAGGGGGGGGAGAAGGGGGCATCTATAAGGAAGGGGGGGGGAGAAGAGAAGGGGGCATCTATAAGGAAGGGGGGAAGAGAAGGGGGCATCTATAAGGAAGGGGGGGGAGAAGAGAAGGGGGCATCTATAAGGAAGGGGGGGGCAAGAGAAGGGGGCATCTATAAGGAAGGGGGGCAAGAGAAGGGGGCATCTATAAGGAAGGGGGGGAGAAGAGAAGGGGGCATCTATAAGGAAGGGGGGAGGAGGACATCTATAAGGAAGGGGGGGAGAGGGAGGACATCTATAAGGAAGGGGGGGAGAGGGGGGGCATCTATAAGGAAGGGGGGGAGGGGGACATCTATAAGGGGGGGAACACCATAGGGGGAGAGCAGGCCATCTATAAGGGGAGAACATAGGGGGAGAGGGGGACATAAACGTACAACATTGGGGGAGAGGGGAACATCTATAAGGGGACAATAAAGGGGCCATCTATAAGGGGACAATATAGAGGAAGAGGGGGCCATCTATAGGGGGGGCAACATAGGGGACCATCTATAAGGAGACAACATGGGGGGGCATCTATAAGGGGGACAGCGGGGGGGGCAACATAAGGAAGCTATCTATAAGGAGGGGCGACAGAGAGGAGGGCCATATACTAAAATGGGATCACATAGAGTCAGCCTGCCCACTAAATGTGGGTGTAAAGGGGCCAATACAGATGTGCAGTTGGTAGAGATGAGGATGGTGACAGAGTGAGGAGCCTAATATGTCTGTCTGGCAGATTCTGTGGATTCGTGGCCCAGAGAAGTTCTCATAACGGCCCAGGACAGATGGAAAAGAAAATGAAAAGGGAAGAACTCCGATCAGAGAAGACGTCCCCTGTAAGTCACCTGATATAACTGTACTGTAATGTATATGGTGTACAGAACCTGTGTAGAGCTGAGTGTGTTGATGGCGTAGTGGTCGATCGAGAGGGGGGGGGGGGGGCCAATCAAAAGTTTGCTATGGGGCCCAGCCATTTCTAGTTACGCCCCTGCTCCACACTATTGCCTATGGAACATGCTCTGGGCCCCTGGTGGTTAGGGGGAGGGGCCGATGCTTTTCTCCACATGGTTTATGAAGTATGAGAATGACACCAAACTAACTAGGCTTTCGGTCGCCCCTCCAGGACTGGTCCCGGCCTACTGGAAGGACAGGGACCATTAGTGCCGCCTCCTCTGGAGTACACCGCTCGGTTGTGGCCACCAACCCTGGGGTCGCTGAGGAGGATCCAATGATCAGGTGGAGGTTAAAGCGGTCAGTATCCTCCCGGGAAGGGAAAGAAATGGCGGCTCGATGCAAAGAAAGAGACCACTAGAAATCTCAGCCACCGCTCCTAGGAGAAATCTATGAGAAGGAAGAGACCAGAGAAGGACGTCAGCAAGGATGACTACAAAGACCAACCAGAGGTCTCGAGAATCAACCGATCAGTCCAGGAAGAAGAAAGGTCAAGACGCTGAAGTCCTGACTATGAGGCAAGGAGGACAGGGACCATTAATGCCAGCAGATGCCCTGTGCCTGGGAAAAGGTCAAAGAATTGCAAGAGATTCAGGAGTCCAGAAGTGTCGATGTGAAGTAGAAGAGGCTGTATGATAAATAAGAAGTACGCAAGAGGAGAGGTGATAAGTACACCCATGACAGCATTGTCCTAGTGAGGCCTCCCCCATGGACTGTCAAGGGCAATCCTGCTCCAAGGTCACTCTGTGGGAGAAAGTATTAATAAGTTGGTTCTTCTAACCAGACCTCCCGTCTTACCGTCTGTTGTAGTCTACACATGGAAAGACCAGTAGGGTTTCCATGTGGAGATATGAATGAAGGGCAACAAGGTTCTTTCCACAACTGTCTGGCCTCAATAGTCACAACCGATATTGTCTGAAAGAAGAAGGAGGAAGCTATTAGATTAACACAGATATCTAAAGAAGGAAGGAGGAGGCAGCCATCAGGTCAACCCAGATGTCTAAAGAAGAGCCAAGAAGGAGGTCATCAGATCGGCACAGATGTCTAGAGAAGGAAGGAGAAGAAGGTCATCAGATCGACACAGATGTCTAGAGAAGGAAGGAGAAGGAGGTCATCAGATCAACACAGATGTCTAGAGAAGGAAGGAGAAGGAGGTCATCAGATCGGCACAGATGTCTAGAGAAGGAAGGAGAAGGAGGTCATCAGATCAACACAGATGTCTAGAGAAGAGCCAAGAAAGAGGTCATCAGATCGGCTCAGATGTCTAGAGAAGGAAGGAGAAGAAGGTCATCAGATCGACACAGATGTCTAGAGAAGGAAGGAGAAGGAGGTCATCAGATCGGCACAGATGTCTAGAGAAGGAAGGAGAAGAAGGTCATCAGATCAACACAGATGTCTAGAGAAGGAAGGAGAAGGAGGTCATCAGATTGGCACAGATGTCTAGAGAAGGAAGGAGAAGGAGGTCATCAGATCGGCACAGATGTCTAGAGAAGGAAGGAGAAGGAGGTCATCAGATCAACACAGATGTCTAGAGAAGAGCCAAGAAGGAGGTCATCAGATCAACACAGATGTCTAGAGAAGAGCCAAGAAGGAGGTCATCAGATCGGCTCAGATGTCTAGAGAAGGAAGGAGAAGGAGGTCATCAGATCGGCACAGATGTCTAGAGAAGGAAGGAGAAGGAGGTCATCAGATTGGCACAGATGTCTAGAGAAGGAAGAAGAAGGAGGTCATCAGATCGGCACAGATGTCTAGAGAAGGAAGGAGAAGAAGGTCATCAGATCGGCACAGATGTCTAGAGAAGGAAGAAGGTCATCAGATCGACACAGATGTCTAGAGAAGGAAGGAGAAGGAGGTCATCAGATTGGCACAGATGTCTAGAGAAGGAAGGAGGTCATCAGATCGGCACAGATGTCTAGAGAAGGAAGGAGAAGGAGGTCATCAGATCAACACAGATGTCTAGAGAAGAGCCAAGAAGGAGGTCATCAGATCAACACAGATGTCTAGAGAAGAGCCAAGAAGGAGGTCATCAGATCGGCTCAGATGTCTAGAGAAGGAAGGAGAAGGAGGTCATCAGATCGGCACAGATGTCTAGAGAAGGAAGGAGAAGGAGGTCATCAGATTGGCACAGATGTCTAGAGAAGGAAGAAGAAGGAGGTCATCAGATCGGCACAGATGTCTAGAGAAGGAAGAAGGTCATCAGATCGACACAGATGTCTAGAGAAGGAAGGAGAAGGAGGTCATCAGATTGGCACAGATGTCTAGAGAAGGAAGGAGGTCATCAGATTGGCACAGATGTCTAGAGAAGGAAGGAGAAGAAGGTAATCAGATTGGCACAGATGTCTAGAGAAGGAAGGAGAAGAAGGTCATCAGATTGGCACAGATGTCTAGAGAAGGAAGGAGAAGGAGGTCATCAGATGTCTAGAGAAGGAAGGAGAAGGAGGTCATCAGATTGGCACAGATGTCTAGAGAAGGAAGGAGAAGGAGGTCATCAGATCAACACAGATGTCTAGAGAAGGAAGGAGAAGGAGGTCATCAGATCGGCACAGATGTCTAGAGAAGGAAGGAGAAGGAGGTCATCAGATTGGCACAGATGTCTAGAGAAGGAAGGAGAAGGAGGTCATCAGATCAACACAGATGTCTAGAGAAGGAAGGAGAAGGAGGTCATCAGATTGGCACAGATGTCTAGAGAAGGAAGGAGAAGGAGGTCATCAGATGTCTAGAGAAGGAAGGAGAAGGAGGTCATCAGATCGGCACAGATGTCTAGAGAAGGAAGGAGAAGGAGGTCATCAGATTGGCACAGATGTCTAGAGAAGGAAGGAGAAGAAGGTCATCAGATCGGCACAGATGTCTAGAGAAGGAAGGAGAAGGAGGTCATCAGATTGGCACAGATGTCTAGAGAAGGAAGGAGAAGAAGGTCATCAGATCACTATTGGGCGGGAGGTGTCAGACAGAGTGCCCCTTTGTCCCCAGGACGAGTGCAGTGGTCGCTACAGAAGATGGAGAGATTAGTGGGGCCATTACTAGCCCTTGCCTCTCCGTTACCCTATACAGCAAACGTCTTGACAAGTACTTTATTTCTAGTTACAGCAGTAGTCAGCTGCATCATGTGCCCTCACCATGGATCCAGCGGGGGGCGACCTTGCTGGAGGACATAAGAGATTCTGCACATTTTCTAATAAAGAAGTCGGCAGCATTTGTATTTCTCCGTATCTCCATGATCCATATCTCCTTCCTCATCCTATAAGTAATGGGGTTCTGCAGCCCCTCTTTGGGGTCCACCCTTCGTCCGCCTCTTGTCTATACCCTATAACCTATTTATAGCTGGGCCCTCACTTCTTGGGGGCCCCACAGCACATGCACAGCTGCTGTATGATAGGAAGGACCCTGCTCTTAGTATTCATGTACTGTGGAAGGAGATGGTGACCTCATTGAGGTTTGTAGATTTCCCTATAGATTGGCAGTGTGGCAGGTGGAGGACGCTCCACGCCACCTGGGCTTCTCTATAATGTGCCTGCGTCTATGATAGAAGAAGGAATTCTCTTGTCCTCCCGCAGGGCGATGAGCTCACATGTCCTGGACTGCTGAATATAAATATTTGACTTACAGAAGTCCATGTAAGTCGCGCTGCTTTGTCTAGGATCAGATATTCATTGCCAGAAGTCAGGGGGGGGGGGGGGGGGGGGGGGTCGGTCATAGATCCTAATCCTCCTCCTGACACATCTTCTGCTCAGCACTGCCAGGAATGTTCATCCAGACTCGGGGATTAGCAGCTCGCTGACACAGGCAGAACACACATGACCGGCCCATTCTGGTGGATGCTCGGCCCCAAGTGTGTCCTCACAGATCATGGGCAGGGGTAATGTCACAAACAAGAAGGGGCTCATAAAACTTGTGGTTAAGGATATTAGAAGTGGTACAACATCATGTTTGGTGGCCATAGTAGTGAGGTGGCTGCTAGAGATTTACCACAACCTAGCCCGCCCAGGCACCGATCTGTGGGGGCTGTATAGGATGCCCTGCTGCTCCCACCTGTCCAGCTGCTAGGCCCCTGACTGACTCCAGGAGGCCCCTATCCACCTCTGCAGGTGTCTCGCATGCTGTCTGCACAGGTGCTCAGTCTGGAGTTAGTGGGGTACGTCGGCTTTATCTGATCTTTTCCTCCGCTGTGGACAGTCCGGACAGCTGAAGGACTTCCTGAGGAGATTCTCGGTCACAGGAACAAACGAAATAGACTCCTCCACTACTATCTATTAGTTTACCGTACCACCAGGAACCAACAGGGAGTTTTATAGAAGAGGCCGGGGCAAAATCTCCCATTGGTCGAGAAACTGTGAGGTGACTTGATGACCAATTGGTACGAACCTTCTGGAACAAACCTTAGATAGGTCAGGGAATGGGAACTGTAGACAATCCCACCCTTACCATATATAAAACACCACACAAGATCACCAGTGCATTACCCCGATTGCTTCAATGCGCTGGGAGAAAAATAAGTTATACTCCATAGTGGCGTCTTATGGCCAAACTGGTAATACAGCTTTGAAATACAATACAGTAGTACCTAGGCCACCCATACAAAAATATGCCTTTCAGGGGTCGACTAAAGAACCCAGCAGTGGAAGATGGGTTCCGGGCCATTACATACCCCCCCACTTGGAAGAAGGCCGTCCTCAGCGTAAAACGGGAAAGAGGCACCTGAAGAGAATGCAGCATAGGGTTAGGATTGAAAATCACATAATATGTATAAAATGACATAAAAAGGCCGTAAATATAAAGTGCAAATTTTGTAAAAGGCTGAATACTAAGTCTTTTGGCGTGTAGTTTTAGTAAACAGTAGCACATTGTCCATAGTGCAAAGCGGCAGCAGCTTCACAGTCTCTGAGGTGAACACATGCAGAAATCTCCATGCATAAACCCAACTGGGAAAGGACAAGTGGGTTAGGTAAGGCGTATAAACAAGCAGTGATGGTTTTTACCAAAAAGGATGTCTAAGCGTGCAGGCAGCTGCTCTCTAGTACTTCTCTCTGAGCGCCAGAGGCAGGAACAGGAACATGGTAGTCCATGACATCTGGAAGCACTGGAGACAAGAAGAGAGTCTCCAATAGTTTTGGTAGAGCATTACCACTGGAGTCTAACTTGGCACCACATGCCCTTGAGGGATATGCTGTGTTGGCAGCCCCTCATTGGTGCGCAATCTGTTGCGGTGTCCATTTGGCGGAGCTCTCCCAGGTTGCCTGCAGCTGAGTAGAGAAGAGCACAATGGTGTATGGCTCTACTACCTACAATGGGTCCAACTTGCCTGAACAGTCATTTTTCAATCAATCTTTATCACCACCATGAAGGGGTTAATGACTGGATCGCTGATTATAATCTTCTCGCCTTCTGCAAGCTTCTTCCATCCTTGAAACAACAATCTTGTGAGCTTCTTGAATCCTACGCCGATGCTCTGACACCCAGTCTCTTTGGGTAGAGGATTTATGGAATATGGAACTTGTATCCCAAGTGCTTGGTCCTTCGGTAAGTGACCTTGTCGCCCGAACATAAGGTGGAGCGGAGAGAGCAATGAACCGTATTGTATCACCCAAGAGTTCAGGCCGTTCTATCTTTCTGAAGACTTGTCTGCTGCATGTCGATGGATCATCTACTCGCACGAGCCGTTACCTTATGAAGGCCATGAATCCGGCATAGCAGGACCCTGAGCGGATGGGAGAGCTTCTGGGAAACCATAGTGCTTGATGTGGTGGTGATAGTTCCTGCCGTGAGGTCGACAGTCCACCTAATGTAATGGTCCACCATGGTGAGGGCGTAAGTGTAGCCAGAGCGAGCTTCACGCCATTGAGAGCCACAATCCCATTGGCTCTGTGCATGTGGATAGGATGGAAAGGCGCTCCTCCCTCCTCCTTCCCAGATTTGGCAACAATTCTTAATGCCCCTTCTCCTTCTAACCTGTAGACGTATCTGCAGATGGCAGCTTCTGTCTTGTCAACTCACGAGTGTCCAGACTGGTGGTGATCCGCATCTAGGAGCAGTCTGGGGAGGAGGATCTGCTGCAGTCTCTCACCTGAGACAGGATCCAATGTGTTTCGGAGAAGGAGGCCTCACTTACACCATAGACCAGAGCGAGGGAACCTTGGCCCTCCAGCTGTTGAAAAACTACAACTCCCATCATGCCTGGACAGCCAAGGTTCCCTACCCCAGCCATAGACGGTGAAGCTCAATGTCTGATGGGAATCCTGTCATTTAGGACGTATTCCTGGAGAACGCCGCCCTCGCTGTGAAGACTTTGTCACCTTAACGATTCCTGCAGACTTGGGAGGTTCTCCGACTTCTAAAGGAGTCATCTTGGCCTCTTCTCCGACATCTTCACATGGAGGCTCCTCACCTATAGCGAGGAGGGACGGCACATCAATCTGATACCTGAGGGGGAACATGTAGTTGGCTAAACCTGAGGCCGACCTTTGTTCATGGGCTCCCAGCCGAGCAGAATGCAAGTGCACCAGCTCCTGTAACATCTAGAAAGGTTCCATCATCTCCCCCTTACCCTTCTTCCCCCTGTAACATATAGAAAGGTTCCATCATCTCCCCCTTACCCTTCTTCCTCCTGTAACATCTAGAAAGGTTCCATCATCTCCCCCTTACCCTTCTTCCCCCTGTAACATCTAGAAAGGTTCCATCATCTCCTGCTTTCCCTTCTTCCTCCTGTAACATCTACAAAAGGTTTCCATCATGTCCTCCTTTCCCTTCTTCCTCCTGTAACATCTAGAAAGGTTCCATCATCTCCCCCTTACCCTTCTTCCTCCTGTAACATCTAGAAAGGTTCCATCATATCCCCCTTACCCTTCTTCCCCCTGTAACATCTAGAAAGGTTCCATCATCTCCGGCTTTCCCTTCTTCCTCCTGTAACATCTAGAAAGGTTCCATCATATCCCCCTTACCCTTCTTCCTCCTGTAACATCTAGAAAGGTTTCCATCATGTCCCCCTTACCCTTCTTCCCCCTGTAACATATATAAAGGTTTCCATCATGTCCTCCCTTTCCCTTCTTCCTCCTGTAACATATATAAAGGTTTCCATCATGTCCTCCCTTTCCCTTCTTCCCCCTGTAAAAGATGATGATACTCTGCAGAAGGAGGCAATGTTCTGCAGGAGGGGGCCATGCTCTGCAGGGGGAAGCGATGCTCTGCAGGGGGAGGCGATGCTCTGCAGGGGGAGGCGATGCTCTGCAGGGGGAGTGGATGCTCTGCAGGGGGAAGCCATGCTCTGCAGGGGGAGGCGATGCTCTGCAGGGGGAGGCGATGCTCTGCAGGGGGAGGCGATGCTCTGCAGGGGGAGGCGATGCTCTGCAGGGGGAGGCGATGCTCTGCAGGGGGAGGCGATGCTCTGCAGGGGGAGGCGATGCTCTGCAGGAGGAGGCGATGCTCTGCAGGAGGAGGCGATGCTCTGCACCCAGGCCGGTGGAATCCTCTGCTTGGCTCTTACACTGGAGCTGCTGAGTATTTCGAGTAAAGTTAAAATAAATCTTGTTAATCCCCCGGGCGGCTCCTATTAAAGCCAGAGAGGGGGCGGCGGGGGCGGCGGGGGCGGCGGGGGGCGGCGGGGGGCGGCGGGGGGGAAGGATTGGGCTGCTGGATCTGATAGCCGGCGATCCTGCACTGAGATCACAGCTGGAAATAGATGAATACGACCCCCCGCTCCCCCAGCACCTGTCCCGGCCTTATCTGTCACACGGGGATCAGGGCCAGGACGGCAGCCGCACTCCAATCCCGGCACAGTCACCGGGCACTCAGCTCTCCCAGACTCCAGAGCGGTAACCCCGCCATCTTCTGGAGCCGGTCATCGCTCTCCATGGCTCTGGCCGGCTGGTGGGGACATCCTTCCAGGGTCCTTCATGTGGCAGGAGAGTCAGGAGACCCCCATATACCGTATACTGACATCATCTGTGGAGAGTCAGGAGACCCCCATACACCTTATACTGACATCATCTGTAGAGAGTCAGGAGACCCCCATACACCTTATACTGACATCATCTGTGGGGAGTCAGGAGACCCCCATACACCTTATACTGACATCATCTGTAGAGAGTCAGGAGACCCCCATATACCGTATACTGACATCATCTGTGGAGAGTCAGGAGACCCCCATACACCTTATACTGACATCATCTGTGGGGAGTCAGGAGACCCCCATACACCTTATACTGACATCTGTGGAGAGTCAGGAGACCCCCATACACCTTATACTGACATCTGTGGAGAGTCAGGAGACCCCCATACACCTTATACTGACATCATCTGTAGAGAGTCAGGAGACCCCCATATACCGTATACTGACATCATCTGTGGAGAGTCAGGAGACCCCCATACACCTTATACTGACATCATCTGTAGAGAGTCAGGAGACCCCCATATACCGTATACTGACATCATCTGTGGAGAGTCAGGAGACCCCCATACACCTTATACTGACATCATCTGTGGGGAGTCAGGAGACCCCCATACACCTTATACTGACATCTGTGGAGAGTCAGGAGACCCCCATACACCTTATACTGACATCTGTGGAGAGTCAGGAGACCCCCATACACCTTATACTGACATCATCTGTAGAGAGTCAGGAGACCCCCATATACCGTATACTGACATCATCTGTGGAGAGTCAGGAGACCCCCATACACCTTATACTGACATCATCTGTAGAGAGTCAGGAGACCCCCATACACCTTATACTGACATCATCTGTGGGGAGTCAGGAGACCCCCATACACCTTATACTGACATCTGTGGAGAGTCAGGAGACCCCCCATACACCTTATACTGACATCATCTGTAGAGAGTCAGGAGACCCCCATACACCTTATACTGACATCATCTGTAGAGAGTCAGGAGACCCCCATACACCTTATACTGACATCATCTGTAGAGAGTCAGGAGACCCCCATACACCTTATACTGACATCATCTGTAGAGAGTCAGGAGACCCCCATATACCTTATACTGACATCATCTGTAGAGAGTCAGGAGACCCCCATACACCGTATACTGACATCATCTGTAGAGAGTCAGGAGACCCCCATACACCTTATACTGACATCATCTGTAGAGAGTCAGGAGACCCCCATATACCTTATACTGACATCATCTGTAGAGAGTCAGGAGACCCCCATACACCTTATACTGACATCTGTGGGGAGTCAGGGGACCCCCATACACCTTATACTGACATCTGTGGGGAGTCAGGAGACCCCCATACACCTTATACTGACATCTGTGGGGAGTCAGGAGACCCCCATACACCTTATACTGACATCATCTGTGGGGAGTCAGGAGACCCCCATACACCTTATACTGACATCATCTGTCTGTGAGGAGTCAGGAGACCCCCATACACCTTATACTGACATCTGTAGAGAGTCAGGAGACCCCCATACACCTTATACTGACATCTGTGGGGAGTCAGGAGACCCCCATACACCTTATACTGACATCTGTGGGGAGTCAGGAGACCCCCATACACCTTATACTGACATCATCTGTGGGGAGTCAGGAGACCCCCATACACCTTATACTGACATCATCTGTGAGGAGTCAGGAGACCCCCATACACCTTATACTGACATCATCTGTGGGGAGTCAGGAGACCCCCATACACCTTATACTGACATCATCTGTGAGGAGTCAGGAGACCCCCATACACCTTATACTGACATCATCTGTCTGTAGAGAGTCAGGAGACCCCCATACACCTTATACTGACATCTGTGGGGAGTCAGGAGACCCCCATACACCTTATACTGACATCTGTGGGGAGTCAGGAGACCCCCATACACCGTATACTGACATCTGTGGAGAGTCAGGAGACCCCCATATACCTTATACTGACATCATCTGTGGAGAGTCAGGAGACCCCCATACACCTTATACTGACATCATCTGTGGAGAGTCAGGAGACCCCCATACACCTTATACTGACATCATCTGTCTGTAGAGAGTCAGGAGACCCCCATACACCTTATACTGACATCATCTGTCTGTGAGGAGTCAGGAGACCCCCATACACCTTATACTGACATCTGTGGGGAGTCAGAAGACCCCCATACACCGTATACTGTCATCATCTGTGGGGAGTCAGGAGACCCCCCATACACCTTATACTGACATCATCTGTCTGTAGAGAGTCAGGAGACCCCCATACACATTATACTGACATCTTTCTGTCGCACGAGGAGATAGAAGATGGAGACGTGTGAGGGCACAAGGGAAAATCACACAGAGGCGATGACCTGGACAACCAAATAGGCCATGGGGTCCGGGAAGAGGCTCAGAGACCCCACACACATTCCATCATGTTTCATGGAAAATATAACTTTTTGTGCTCCATGTGTTACCTGTTAGTACAGCGCATGTGTTTGGGGGTCTACTGGCTCTCCACAGTCAGATGATGTCAGTATAAGGTGTATGGGGGTCTCCTGACTCTCCACAGTCAGATGATGCCAGGTGTATGGGGGTCTCCTGACTCTCCACAGTCAGATGATGTCAGTATAAGGTGTATGGGGGTCTCCTGACTCTCCACAGTCAGATGATGCCAGGTGTATGGGGGTCTCCTGACTCTGTTCCACAAACAGATGATGCCAGTATAAGGTGTATGGGGGTCTCCTGACTCTCCACAGTCAGATGATGTCAGTATAAGGTGTATGGGGGTCTCCTGACTCCTCACAGATGATGTCAGTATAAGGTGTATGGGGGTCTCCTGACTCTCCACAGATGATGTCAGTATAAGGTGTATGGGGGTCTCCTGACTCTCCACAGATGATGTCAGTATAAGGTGTATGGGGGTCTCCTGACTCTCTACAGATGATGTCAGTATAAGGTGTATGGGGGTCTCCTGACTCCCCACACATGATGTCAGTATAAGGTGTATGGGGGTCTCCTGACTCTCTACAGTCAGATGATGCCAGGTGTATGGGGGTCTCCTGACTCTCCACAGTCAGATGATGCCAGGTGTATGGGGGTCTCCTGACTCTCCACAGTCAGATGATGCCAGGTGTATGGGGGTCTCCTGACTCTCCACAGTCAGATGATGTCAGTATAAGGTGTATGGGGGTCTCCTGACTCTCCACAGTCAGATGATGCCAGGTGTATGGGGGTCTCCTGACTCTCCACAGTCAGATGATGTCAGTATAAGGTGTATGGGGGTCTCCTGACTCTCCACAGTCAGATGATGCCAGGTGTATGGGGGTCTCCTGACTCTCCACAGTCAGATTATGTCAGTATAATGTGTATGGGGGTCTCCTGACTCCCCACAGACAGATGATGTCAGTATAAGGTGTATGGGGGTCTCCTGACTCCCCACAGATGTCAGTATAAGGTGTATGGGGGTCTCCTGACTCTCCACAGTCAGATGATGTCAGTATAAGGTGTATGGAGGTCTCCTGACTCTCCACAGTCAGATGATGTCAGTATAAGGTGTATAGGGGTCTCCTGACTCTCCACAGATGATGTCAGTATAAGGTGTATGGGGGTCTCTTGACTCTCCACAGATGATGTCAGTATAAGGTGTATGGGGGTCTCCTGACTCCCCACAGACAGATGATGTCAGTATAAGGTGTATGGGGGTCTCCTGACTCTCCACAGATGATGTCAGTATAAGGTGTATGGGGGTCTCCTGACTCTCCACAGATGATGTCAGTATAAGGTGTATGGGGGTCTCCTG
>NC_091456.1:200938344-200963344 GCF_027789765.1 Dendropsophus ebraccatus | reverse complement strand
TACAGCTCCTCCATAAACATCTATATCTACATCTCCTCCATAACATTACATCTCCTCCATAACATCTACATCTCTCCATAACATCTACATCTCTCCATAACATCTACAGCTCCTCCATAAACCTCTACATCTCCTCAGAAATCTACACCTAATCTTCCTCCATAACATCTACATCTAACCATCTCCTCCATAACATCTACACCTACAGCTCCTCCATAACATCCTACAGCTCCTCCATAACATCTACATCTTCCTCCATATACCTTGCTACATCTCCTCCATAACATCTACATCTCCCTCCATAACCTCTAACATCTCCTCCATAACAATTCTACATCTCCTCCATCAACATCTACATCTCCTCCATAACATCTGACAGCTCCCTCCATAACATCTACATCTACATCTTCCACCATAACACATCTACATTTCTCCTCCATAACATCCTACATCTACATCTCCTCCATAACATCTACAATCTAACTCTCCTCCATATCAATTCTACATTCTACATGCTCCTCCATGAACATCTACAGCTCCTCCATAACATTTACAGCTCCTCCATAACATCTACATCTCCTCCATAACATCTACATCTCCTCCATAACATGCACATCTCCTCCATAACACCTACAGCTCCTCCATAACATCTACATCTCCTCCATAACATCTACATCTCCCCCATAAGATCTACAGCTCCTCCATAACATCTACATCTCCTCCATAACATCTACATCTACATCTCCACCATAACATCTACATCTACATCTCCTCCATAACATCTACATCTCCTCCATATCATCTACATCTACAGCTCCTCCATAACATCTACATCTCCTCCATAACATCTACAGCTCCTCCATAACATCTACATCTCCTCCATAACATCTACATCTTCTCCATAACATCTACATCTCCTGCATAACATCTACATCTTCTCCATAACATCTACATCTCCTCCATAACATCTACAGCTCCTCCATAACATCTACAGCTCCTCCATAACATCTACAGCTCCTCCATAACATCTACATCTCCTCCATAACATCTACATCTCCTCCATAACATCTACATCTCCCCCATAACATCTACATCTCCTCCATAACATCTACAGCTCCTCCATAACATCTACAGCTCCTCCATAACATCTACAGCTCCTCCATAACACCTACATCTCCTCCATAACACCTACAGCTCCTCCATAACACCTACATCTCCTCCATAACATCTACATCTCCTCCATAACATCTACATCTCCTCCACAACATCTACATCTCCTCCACAACATCTACAGCTCCTCCATAACATCTACAGCTCCTCCATAACATCTACATCTACATCTCCTCCATAACATCTACATCTACATCTCCTCCATAACATCTACAGCTCCTCCATAACATCTACATCTCCTCCATAACATCTACAGCTCCTCCATAACATCTACATCTCCTCCATAACATCTACATTTACATCTCCTCCATAACATCTACATCTACATCTCCTCCATAACACCTACATCTACATCTCCTCCATAACATCTACAGCTCCTCCATAACATCTACATCTCCTCCATAACATCTACATCTCCTCCATAACATCTACATCTCCTCCATAACATCTACATCTCCTCCATAACATCTACATCTCCTCCATAACATCTACATCTCCTCCATAACATCTACATCTCCTCCATAACATCTACATCTGCATCTCCTCCATAACATCTACAGCTCCTCCATAACATCTACATCTCCTCCATAACATCTACAGCTCCTCCATAACATCTACATCTCCTCCATAACATCTACATCTACAGCTCCTCCATAACATCTACATCTACATCTCCTCCATAACATTTACAGCTCCTCCATAACATCTACATCTCCTCCATAACATCTACATCTCCTGCATAACATCTACATCTCCTCCATAACATCTACATCTCCTCCATAACATCTACATCTCCTCCATAACATCTACATCTACATCTCCTCCACAACATCTACATCTACAGCTCCTCCATAACATCTACATCTCCTCCACAACATCTACATCTCCTCCATAACATCTACATCTCCTCCATAACATCTACAGCTACATCTTCTCCATAACATCTACATCTCCTCCATAACAGCTACAGCTCCTCCATAACATCTACATCTACATCTCCTCCATAACATCTACATCTCCTCCATAACATCTACATCTACATCTCCTCCATAACATCTACATCTCCTCCATAACATCTACAGCTCCTCTATAACATCTACATCTCCTCCATAACATCTACATCTCCTCCATAACATCTACATCTCCTCCATACCATCTACAGCTCCTCCATAACATCTACATCTCCTCCATAACATCTACAGCTCCTCCATAACATCTACAGCTCCTCCATAACATCTACATCTCCTCCATAACATCTACAGCTCCTCCATAACATCTACAGCTCCTCCATAACCTCTACATCTCCTCCATAACCTCTACCTCTACATCTCCTCCATAACATCTACATCTACATCTCCTCCATAACATCTACATCTCCTCCATAACATCTACATCTCCTCCATAACATCTACATCTACATCTCCTCCATAACATCTACATCTCCTCCATAACATCTACATCTCCTCCCTAACATCTACAGCTCCTCCATAACATCTACATCTCCTCCATAACATCTACATCGCTCCTCCATAACATCTACATCTACATCTCCTCCATAACATTTACATCTACATCTCCTCCATAACATCTACATCTCCTCCATAACATCTACATCTCCTCCATAACATCTACATCTCCTCCATAACATCTACATCTACATCTCCTCCATAACATCTACATCTCCTCCATAACATCTACATCTCCTCCATAACATCTACATCTCCTCCATAACATCTACATCTACATCTCCTCCATAACATCTACATCTCCTCCATAACATCTACATCTCCTCCATAACATCTACATCTACATCTCCTCCATAACATCTACATCTCCTCCATAACATCTACATCTCCTCCATAACATCTACATCTACAGTTCCTCCATAACATCTACATCTCCTCCATAACATCTACAGCTCCTCCATAACATCTACATCTACATCTCCTCCATAACATCTACATCTCCTCCATAACATCTACATCTCCTCCATAACATCTACAGCTCCTCCATAACATCTACATCTCCTCCATAACATCTACATCTACATCTCCTCCATAACATCTACATCTACATCTCCTCCATAACATCTACATCTACATCTCCTCCATAACATCTACAGCTCCTACATAACATCTACATCTCCTCCATAACATCTACATCTCCTCCATAACATCTACAGCTCCATCTCCTCCATAACATCTCCATCTCCTCCATAACATCTACATCTGCATCTACATCTACATCTCCTCCATAACATCTACATCTACATCTCCTCCATAACATCTACATCTCCTCCATAACATCTACATCTCCTCCATAACATCTACATCTCCTCCATAACATCTACAGCTCCTCCATAACATCTACATCTCCTCCATAACATCTACATCTCCTCCATAACATCTACATCTACATCTCCTCCATAACATCTACATCTCCTCCATAACATCTACATCTCCTCCATAACATCTACATCTCCTCCATAACATCTACATTCCTCCATAACATCTACATCTCCTCCATAACATCTACATCTACATCTCCTCCATAACATCTACATCTCCTCCATAACATCTACATCTACATCTCCTCCATAACATCTACAGCTCCTCCATAACATCTACATCTCCTCCATAACATCTACATCTCCTCCATAACATCTACATCTACATCTCCTCCATAACATCTACATCTCCTCCATAACATCTACATCTCCTCCATAAAATCTCCAGCTCCTCCATAACATCTACATCTCCTCCATAACATCTACATCTCCTCCAAAACATCTACATCTCCTCCATAACCTCTACAGCTCCTCCATAACATCTACAGCTCCTCCATAACATCTACATCTACATCTCCTCCATAACATCTACAGCTCCTCCATAACATCTACATCTCCTCCATAACATCTACATCTCCTCCATAACATCTACAGCTACATCTCCTCCATAACATCTACATCTCCTCCATAACATCTACATCTCCTCCATAACATCTACATCTACATCTCCTCCATAACATCTACATCTCCTCCATAACATATACAGCTCCTCCATAACATCTACAGCTCCTCCATAACATCTACATCTCCTCCATAACATCTACAGCTCCTCCATAACATCTACATCTCCTCCATAACATCTACAGCTCCTCCATAACATCTACATCTACATCTCCTCCATAACATTTACATCTACATCTCCTCCATAACATCTACATCTCCTCCATAACATCTACATCTCCTCCATAACATCTACAGCTCCTCCATAACATCTACAGCTCCTCCATAACATCTACATCTACATCTCCATAACATCTACATCTACATCTCCTCCATAACATCTACAGCTCCTCCATAACATCTACAGCTCCTCCATAACATCTACATTTACATCTACAGCTCCTCCATAACATCTACATCTCCTCCATAACATCTACATCTCCTCCATAATATCTACATCTCCTCCATAACATCTACAGCTCCTCCATAACATCTACATCTACAGCACCTCCATAACATCTACAGCTCCTCCATAACATCTACAGCTCCTCCATAACATTTACATCTACAGCTCCTCCATAACATCTACATCTACAGCTCCTCCATAACATCTACAGCTCCTCCCTAACATCTACAGCTCCTCCATAACATCTACATCTCCTCCATAACATCTACATCTCCTCCATAACATCTACAGCTACATCTCCTCCATAACATCTACAGCTCCTCCATAACATCTACATCTCCTCCATAACATCTACATCTACATCTCCTCCATAACATCTACATCTCCTCCATGACATCTACATCTACAGCTCCTACATAACATCTACAGCTCCTCCATAACATCTACATCTCCTCCATAATATCTACATCTCCTCCATAACATCTACAGCTCCTCCATAACATCTACAGCTCCTCCATAACATCTACATCTCCTCCATAACATCTACATCTACATCTCCTCCATAACATCTACATCTCCTCCATAACATCCACAGCTCCTCCATAACATCTACATCTCCTCCATAACATCTACATCTCCTCCATAACATCTACATCTCCTCCATAACATCTACAGCTCCTCCATAACATCTACATCTCCTCCATAACATCTACATCTCCTCCATAACATCTACAGCTCCTCCATAACATCTACATCTACAGCTCCTCCATAACATCTACAGCTCCTCCATAACATCTACATCTACAGCTCCTCCATAACATCTACATCTCCTCCATAACATCTTCATCTTCTCCATAACATCTACAGCTCCTCCATAACATCTACATCTCCTCCATAACATCTACATCTCCTCCATAACATCTAGATCTACATCTCCTCCATAACATCTACATCTCCTCCATAACATCTACATCTCCTCCATAACATCTACATCTCCTCCATAACATCTACATCTCCTCCATAACATCTACATCTACAGCTCCTCCATAACATCTACAGCTCCTCCATAACATCTACATCTCCTCCATAACATCTACATCTACAGCTCCTCCATAACATCTACATCTCCTCCATAACATCTCCAGCTCCTCCATAACATCTACATCTACAGCTCCTCCATAACATCTACATCTCCTCCATAACATCTACATCTACAGCTCCTCCATAACATCTACATCTCCTTCATAACATCTCCAGCTCCTCCATAACATCTACATCTACATCTCCTCCATAACATCTACAGCTCCTCCATAACATCTACATCTCCTCCATAACATCTACATCTCCTCCATAACATCTACAGCTCCTTCATAACATCTACATCTCATTCATAACATCTACAGCTCCTCCATAACATCTACATCTCCTCCATAACATCTACATCTCCTCCATAACATCTACAGCTCCTCCATAACATCTCCATCTCCTCCATAACATCTACATCTCCTCCATAACATCTACAGCTCCTCCATAACATCTACATCTACATCTCCTCCATAACATCTACAGCTCCTCCATAACATCTACATCTCCTCTATAACATCTACAGCTCCTCCATAACATCTACATCTACAGCTCCTCCATAACATCTACAGCTCCTTCATAACATCTACATCTCCTCCATAACATCTACAGCTCCTCCGTAACATCTACATCTCCTCCATAACATCTACATCTACATCTCCTCCATAACATCTACAGCTCCTCCGTAACATCTACATCTCCTCCATAACATCTACATCTACAGCTCCTCCATAACATCTACATCTCCTCCATAACATCTACATCTCATTCATAACATCTACAGCTCCTCCATAACATCTACATCTCCTCCATAACATCTCCATCTCCTCCATAACATCTCCATCTCCATCTCCTCCATAACATCTACAGCTCCTCCATAACATCTACATCTACAGCTCCTCCATAACATCTACATCTCCTCTATAACATCTACAGCTCCTTTATAACATCTACATCTACAGCTCCTCTATAACATCTACAGCTCCTCCATAACATTTACATCTACAGCTCCTCCATAACATCTACATCTCCTTCATAACATCTCCAGCTCCTCCATAACATCTACATCTACATCTCCTTCATAACATCTACATCTCATTCATAACATCTACATCTCCTCCATAACATCTACAGCTCCTCCATAACATCTACAGCTCCTCCATAACATCTACATCTACAGCTCCTCCATAACATCTACATCTACATCTCCTCCATAACATCTACATCTCCTCCATAACATCTACATCTCCTCCATAACATCTACATCTCCTGCATAACATCTACATCTCCTCCATAACATCTACATCTACATCTCTTCCATAACATCTACAGCTCCTCCATAACATCTACATCTCCTCCATAACATCTACAGCACCTCCATAACATCTACATCTCCTCCATAACATCTACATCTCCTCCATAACATCTACATCTCCTCCATTACATCTACATCTCCTCCATAACATCTACATCTCCTCCATAACACCTACATCTCCTCCATAACATCTACATCTCCTCCATAACATCTACATCTACAGCTCCTCCATAACATCTACATCTCCTCCATAACATCTACAGCTCCTTCATAACATCTACATCTCCTCCATAACATCTACAGCTCCTCCATAACATCTACAGCTCCTCCATAACATCTACATCTCCTTCATAACATCTACAGCTCCTCCATAACATCTACAGCTCCTCCATAACATCTACATCTCCTCCATAACATCTACATCTCCATCTCCTCCATAACACCTACAGCTACATCTCCTCCATAACATCTACATCTCCTCCATAACATCTACATCTCCTCCATAACATCTACATCTCCTCCATAACATCTACAGCTCCTCCATAACATCTACAGCTCCTCCATAACATCTACATCTCCTTCATAACATCTACATCTCATTCATAACATCTACATCTCCTCCATAACATCTACATCTCCTCCATAACATCTACATCTCCATCTCCTCCATAACACCTACAGCTACATCTCCTCCATAACATCTACATCTCCTCCATAACATCTAAATCTACATCTCCTCCATAACATCTACATCTCCTCCATAACATCTACATCTCCTCCATAACATCTACATCTCCTCCATAACATCTACATCTCCTCCATAACATCTACATCTCCTCCATAACATCTACATCTCCTCCATAACATCTACATCTCCTCCATAACATCTACATCTCCTCCATAACATCTACAGCTCCTACATAACATCTACAGCTACATCTCCTCCATAACATCTACAGCTACATCTCCTCCATAACATCTACATCTCCTCCATAACACCTACATCTAGATGAGTGGCGTTGTACGGTGCCCCCTTCGTTGGTGCTTGGTGAGGAGTTAGATGATGCTCTCGGCTGCTGCTGACATCACATCTTAGATTCCCTTCAGGCATCTTTGGTAAAGACACAATCTGTGAATAGATATAACTAATACTGATGTAACAAAGAGCCGTCCACCTGTGTCATCCCGCTCAGACGGGTGCAGGAAATGCGCCAAGCAAACAATGTGGTCCTGCCAGTTGACTAAATCCAGCAGATTATGGGAGATTTGTGGCGAATCCTCGTGGGAGGGGAATTGTGTGGTGAGAATCCGCCATTGTTATCCACCACGTCATGTAAATGGAGATTTATGTTTCAGAGATTATCAGTCCTTCAAAAGCAGCAACTCAGTATCCTCATCATCTGTCTGTGACTAGCCTCAGTCACCAGCTGTCTGTGACTAGCCTCAGTCACCAGCTGTCTGTGACTAGCCTCAGTCACCAGCTGTCTGTGACTAGCCTCAGTCACCAGCTGTCTGTGACTAGCCTCAGTCACCAGCTGTCTGTGACTAGCCTCAGTCACCAGCTGTCTGTGACTAGCCTCAGTCACCAGCTGTCTGTGACTAGCCTCAGTCACCAGCTGTCTGTGACTAGCCTCAGTCTCCAGCTGTCTGTGACTAGCCTCAGTCACCAGCTGTCTGTGACTAGCCTCAGTCACCAGCTGTCTGTGACTAGCCTCAGTCACCAGCTGTCTGTGACTAGCCTCAGTCACCAGCTGTCTGTGACTAGCCTCAGTCACCAGCTGTCTGTGACTAGCCTCAGTCACCAGCTGTCTGTGACTAGCCTCAGTCACCAGCTGTCTGTGACTAGCCTCAGTCACCAGCTGTCTGTGACTAGCCTCAGTCACCAGCTGTCTGTGACTAGCCTCAGTCACCAGCTGTCTATGACTAGCCTCAGTCTCCAGCTGTGTATGATGAACTCTATGACTATCCTCACCAGCTCTAGACCTATGACATCCACACTGAATCTCTATGACTATCCTCACCAGCTTTAAATCCATGATAATCTACACCTGATCTGTATGACTATCCTTGACAGCTCTAGATCTCTGATAGTCCACACCTGATCTCTATGACTATCCTCATCAACTCTAGATCTATGACAATCCACACCTGATCTCTATGACAATCCACACCTGATCTCTATGACAATCCACACCTGATCTCTATGACTATCCTCACCTGATCTCTATGACTATCCTCACCTGATCTCTATGACTATCCGCACCTGATCTCTATGACTATCCTCACCTGTTCTCTATGACTATCCTCACCTGATCTCTATGACTATCCGCACCAGCTCTTTATCTATGATAGTCCACACCTAATCTCTATGACTATCCTCACCGGCTCTAGATCTATGACAATCCACACCTGATCTCTATGACTATCCTCACCAGCTCTATATCTTTGATAGTCCACACCTAATCTCTATGACTATCCCCACCAGATCTAGATCTATGACATCAACACCAGATCTCTAGGACTATCCTCACCTGATCTCTCTAATAATGATGTGTTGACCCACGGATATTCAGGTTTATTTGAACTTAAAAAAAAAAGTTTGACGACCTGGACTTTAGCTTTGGGCCACAAAAATGTCTGTAAAATGGGTGTAGAAAGGTGAAGAAGGCTGCAAGACCACCAAAATGTGGGGAACAACAGGACAAGCTCATTTAATTACAATTTTAGGCTTTTTTTGTTGACTTTTTAAGCATCTCCTGACTGTAATACTGCACCCAGTGACTAATACCGAGATGAGACTGCTGGGACCTTCTGCAGTGTGGAGAGAGGCCAGGGGGGCAGCGGTGAGGAGGCAGACCAAGCCATATGGCGAGGTCATGGACCTCAAAGGGTCTGAAGCCCAGAAGAGTCTGGTGTAAGAGGTGGTGGTGGACACACAGGCCAAAAGATACAGACCACCATGCCCAGGAGAGACTGAAGGAGGAGGAGGAGGAGGTGGTGGACACACAGGTCCATAGATACAGAACACAGCGCCCAGGAGAGACTGGAGGAGGAGGTGGTGGACACACAGGTCCATAGATACAGAACACCCTCCCCAGGTGAGTCTGGAGAAGGAGGTGGTGGTGGACACACAGGCCCATAAATACAGACCAGCACGCCCAGGAGAGACTGAAGGAGGAGGAGGTGGTGGACACACAGGTCCATAGATACAGAACACAGCGCCCAGGAGAGACTGGAGGAGGAGGTGGTGGACACACAGGTCCATAGATACAGAACACCCTCCCCAGGAGAGTCTGGAAGAAGAGGAGGTGGTGGTGGACACACAGGCCCATAGATACAGACCACCGCGCCCAGGAGAGTCTGGAGAAGGAGGTGGTGGTGGACACACAGGCCAAAAGATACAGACCACCATGCCCAGGAGAGACTGAAGGAGGAGGAGGTGGTGGACACACAGGCCCATAGATACAGAACACCCTCCCCAGGAGAGTCTGGAAGAAGAGGAGGTGGTGGTGGACACACAGGCCCATAGATACAGACCACCGCGCCCAGGAGAGTCTGGAGAAGGAGGTGGTGGTGGACACACAGGCCAAAAGATACAGACCACCATGCCCAGGAGAGACTGAAGGAGGAGGAGGTGGTGGACACACAGGTCCATAGATACAGAACACCCTCCCCAGGAGAGTCTGGAAGAAGAGGAGGTGGTGGTGGACACACAGGCCCATAGATACAGACCACCGCGCCCAGGAGAGTCTGGAGAAGGAGGTGGTGGTGGACACACAGGCCAAAAGATACAGACCACCATGCCCAGGAGAGACTGAAGGAGGAGGAGGTGGTGGACACACAGGTCCATAGATACAGACAGGGCCGATTCTAGCTTTTCTGCCGCCTGAGGCGAAAACTGACAAAGTGCCCCCCCCCCCCCCCCCCCCCCCCTCAGAGCAATAGTCAGGGAGAGAAGATCCAGGACAGGCACAGTGCAGCATCGCAGTGTGTATGGGACACCACTATAGATAACAGTGTGCTCTGTGCGGTGACCAGATTTTTTTACTGTTTGAGCCACTATGGGCCCCCTGGGAGCTTCAAAACAAACAACAATCTACAACTGCTGACCTCTGACCTCAGGAGCCGGAGAAAAGCCATAAAACGGGCTGCTCTGTTAACTCTTTCAGTACTGCAGAATGTAGAGTATTACTGTGCATCACTTACATTCTGCAATACAGAAAGAGTTAACAGCAGAGCAGAACATTACTTTTATGCCTCTTCTCCTGCTCTTGCACTGTGCTGAGGTCAGCTCGGAGGTCGGCCGTGCAGAGAAGACATAATATAGCGTCCCCGCTGCTGCTAACTTTTTCTTTTCTACAGTGTGTAAGTGATGCAGAGTATAATAACTCTGCATTATTGAAAGGGTTAACAGCAGGAGACACTATATCTATGTCTTATGTGATGTGAATACCTGTGAATACGAAGCTTCCAGTGCCTCCTCAGCGCTTCTCATGAGGCAACTGACAGGAAACACAGCCGGGCACTGAACCGTAACTAGTTGTAATGATAAGGACACAGGACGCTGATGCCGCCCCCCCTCAAGGGCTGTGTTATCTGCCGCCTGAGGCAAACACTTCACCTCGCCTCATGGCAGATACGGGCCTGGATACAGAACACCCTCCCCAGGAGAGTCTGGAAGAAGAGGAGGTGGTGGTGGACACACAGGCCCATAGATACAGACCACCGCGCCCAGGAGAGTCTGGAGAAGGAGGAGGAGGAGGAGGAGGTGGTGGACACACAGGTCCATAGATACAGAACACAGCGCCCAGGAGAGACTGGAGGAGGAGGTGGTGGTGGACACACAGGCCAAAAGATACAGACCACCATGCCCAGGAGAGACTGGAGGAGGAGGAGGAGGAGGAGGAGGAGGAGGTGGTGGACACACAGGTCCATAGATACAGAACACAGCGCCCAGGAGAGTCTGGAGGAGGTGGACACACAGGCCCATAGATACAGATCACCATGCCCAGAAGAGTCTGGAGGAGGTGGACACACAGGTCCTTAGATACAGACCACCATGCCCAGGAGAGTCTGGAGGAGGTGGACACACAGGTCCTTAGATACAGATCACCATGCCCAGAAGAGTCTGGAGGAGGTGGACACACAGGTCCTTAGATACAGACCACCATGCCCAGGAGAGTCTGGAGGAGGTGGACACACAGGTCCTTAGATACAGATCACCATGCCCAGAAGAGTCTGGAGGAGGTGGACACACAGGTCCTTAGATACAGACCACCATGCCCAGGAGAGTCTGGAGGAGGTGGACACACAGGTCCTTAGATACAGACCACCATGCCCAGGAGAGTCTGGAGGAGGTGGACACACAGGTCCTTAGATACAGATCACCATGCCAAGGAGAGTCTGGAGGAGGTGGACACACAGGTCCTTAGATACAGACCACCATGTATCTATGGGCCTGTGTTTCCTCCACCTCCTCTTCCTCCAGTGCTCTGCAGGTTGCCCATTTTATGAAAGTATATAGCTCCAAAAGGATAGGTAACGCGGCCGAAATCCAAAACTATTTGGATTATAATGACTTTCCAGTTCTGGTTGAAGAACAAAGAGAGATGTTAGGGGGATCAGCTGAGCGTGGACTCCAAAAGGGTTTACATCGGCTTTAAGGGATGTGAGAGGAAACACAGCCCCAGGGATAGGCTGCTCACCAACAGAAGTGCCTCCAAGATGGAGTGGATGGTTCCAGCACTATGGAAGGTAACGAGGCCGTCAGTAGTCACTGGGAGGTGGCCGGACTCCATGAAGAAGGCGGGAATCACCATAGAAAGACGCCAGGGAAGTCATATAAAACCATGTCGCTCCTGAATGATTATAGGAAACTGTATACGAGGATTCTCACTAACAGGGTGAAAAAGGTGCTCCTGGATGTGATACCCCCGGATCAGTGCGGGGTCGTCCTGGATGTGATACCCCCGGATCAGTGCGGGGGTCGTCCTGGATGTGATACCCCCGGATAAGTGGGGGGTCATCCTGGATGTGATACCCCCGGATCAGTGCGGGGGTCGTCCTGGATGTGATACCCCCGGATCAGTGCGGGGTCGTCCTGGATGTGATACCCCCTGATCAGTGCGGGGTCGTCCTGGATGTGATACCCCCGGATCAGTGCGGGGTCGTCCTGGATGTGATACCCCCTGATCAGTGCGGGGTCGTCCTGGATGTGATACCCCCTGATCAGTGCAGGGTCGTCCTGGATATGATACCCCCGGATCAGTGCGGGGGTCATCCTGGATGTGATACCCTCGGATCAGTGCGGGGGTCGTCCTGGATGTGATACCCCCGGATCAGTGCGGGGTCGTCCTGGATGTGATACCCCCGGATCAGTGCGGGGTCGTCCTGGATGTGATAACCCCTGATCAGTGCGGGGTCGTCCTGGATGTGATACCCCCGGATCAGTGCGGGGTCGTCCTGGATGTGATAACCCCGGAGCAAAGCGGGGTTGTCCTGGATGTGATACCCCCGGATCAGTGCGGGGTCGTCCTGGATGTGATACCCCCGGATCAGTGCGGGGTCGTCCTGGATGTGATACCCCCGGATCAGTGCGGGGTCGTCCTGGATGTGATACCCCCGGATCAGTGCGGGGGTCGTCCTGGATGTGATACCCCCGGATAAGTGGGGGGTCATCCTGGATGTGATACCCCCGGATCAGTGCGGGGGTCGTCCTGGATGTGATACCCCCGGATCAGTGCGGGGTCGTCCTGGATGTGATACCCCCTGATCAGTGCGGGGTCGTCCTGGATGTGATACCCCCTGATCAGTGCAGGGTCGTCCTGGATATGATACCCCCGGATCAGTGCGGGGTCGTCCTGGATGTGATAACCCCGGAGCAAAGCGGGGTTGTCCTGGATGTGATACCCCCGGATAAGTGGGGGGTCATCCTGGATGTGATACCCCGTGATCAGTGCGGGGTCGTCCTGGATGTGATACCCCCGGATCAGTGCGGGGTCGTCCTGGATGTGATACCCCCGTAGCAGAGCGGGGTTGTCCTGGATGTGATACACCCAGATAAGTGGGGGGGTCGTCCTGGATGTGATACCCCGTGATCAGTGCGGGGTCGTCCTGGATGTGATACCCCCGGATCAGTGCGGGGTCGTCCTGGATGTGATACCCCCGGAGCAGAGCGGGGTCGTCCTGGATGTGATACACCCGGAGCAGAGCGGGGTCGTCCTGGATGTGATACCCCCGGATCAGTGCGGGGTCGTCCTGGATGTGATACCCCGTGATCAGTGCGGGGTCGTCCTGGATGTGATACCCCCGGATCAGTGCGGGGTTGTCCTGGATGTGATAACCCCGGAGCAGAGCGGGGTTGTCCTGGATGTGATACCCCCGGATAAGTGGGGGGTCATCCTGGATGTGATACCACCGGATCAGTGCAGGGTCGTCCTGGATGTGATACCCCGTGATCAGTGCAGGGTCGTCCTGGATGTGATACCCCCTGATCAGTGCAGGGTCGTCCTGGATATGATACCCCCGGATCAGTGCGGGGTCGTCCTGGATGTGATAACCCCGGAGCAAAGCGGGGTTGTCCTGGATGTGATACCCCCGGATAAGTGGGGGGTCATCCTGTATGTGATACCACCGGATCAGTGCAGGGTCGTCCTGGATGTGATACCCCCGGATCAGTGCGGGGTCGTCCTGGATGTGATACCCCCGGAGCAGAGCGGGGTCGTCCTGGATGTGATACACCCAGATAAGTGGGGGGGTCGTCCTGGATGTGATACCCCGTGATCAGTGCGGGGTCGTCCTGGATGTGATACCCCCGGATCAGTGCGGGGTCGTCCTGGATGTGATACCCCCGGAGCAGAGCGGGGTCGTCCTGGATGTGATACCCCCGGATAAGTGGGGGGTCATCCTGGATGTGATACCACCGGATCAGTGCGGGGTCGTCCTGGATGTGATACCCCCGGATCAGTGCGGGGTCGTCCTGGATGTGATACCCCTGGAGCACAGCGGGGTCATCCTGGATATGATACCCCTGGAGCAGAGCGGGGTCGTCCTGGATGTGATACCCCCGGATAAGTGGGGGGTCATCCTGGATGGGATACCACGGGATCAGTACGGGGTCGTCCTGGATGTGATAACCCCGGATCAGTGCGGGGTCGTCCTGGATGTGATACACACAAATCAGTAAAGGGTCATCCCAGATTTGATACACACGGATCAGTATGGGGTCATTTCAGGTGTATAGGGTACAGGGTATAGGGTTACGGAATATAGAGTACAGGTTACGGGGTACAGGGATATAGAGTAAAGGGTTTAAGGTTACGGGGTATAGAGTACAGGGCATATGGTACGAGGTACAGGGTATAGATTATAGGGTATAGAGTACAAGGTATAGGGTTACGGGGTATAGGATACAGGGTATATGGTTACGGGGTACAGGGTATAGTGTACGGGGTATAGAGTACAGGGTTTAAAGGTTACGGGGTATAGGGTTACGGGGTACAGGGTATAAGGTTACGGGGTATAGAGTACAGGGTATAGGGGTAAGAGGTACAGGATATAGGGTATAGGGTACAGGGTATAGGGGTAAGAGGTACAGGGTTAGGGGGTACAGGGTTACGTGGTAATGGGGTATAGGGTACAGGGTACAGGGCATAGGTTACACCACTTATAAATAGTAAAATATTAAAGAAATGTGAATGTTTCAAACACTTAGGAATCCAAATATCCCATTAGGTAAACAAATAAGGCGGAAAGAATTATACTGGTAATACTATCACTTTACCGAAACGATTATTTTTGTTCAATCCATCTCCCCTCTGAATAGATAAAAAGTCCTTCAAAAAGATTGATATAATTATCAGTAGTTTAATATGGGGACGAAAGAGGCCAACTGTGACTGTATAATACCCCCCATACACTGACTGTATAATACCCCCCCCATACACTGACTGTATAATACCCCCCCCATACACTGACTGTATAATACCCCCCCATACACTGACTGTATAATACCCCCCCATACACTGACTGTATAATACCCCCCCATACACTGACTGTATAATACCCCCCATACACTGACTGTATAATACCCTCCATACACTGACTGTATAATACCCCCCATACACTGACTGTATAATACCCCCCATACACTGACTGTATAATACCCCCCATACACTGACTGTATAATACCTCCATACACTGACTGTATAATACCCCCCCCCCCATACACTGACTGTATAATACCCCCCACATACACTGACTGTATAATACCCCCCATACACTGACTGTATAATACCCCCCCCATACACTGACTGTATAATACCCCCCTCATACACTGACTGTATAATACCCCCCATACACTGACTGTATAATACCCTCCATACACTGACTGTATAATACCCTCCATACACTGACTGTATAATACCCCCCCATACACTGACTGTATAATACCCCCCATACACTGACTGTATAATACCCCCATACACTGACTGTATAATACCCCCCCATACACTGACTGTATAATACCCCCCCATACACTGACTGTATAATACCCTCCATACACTGACTGTATAATACCCACCATACACTGACTGTATAATACCCCCCATACACTGACTGTATAATACCCCCCATACACTGACTGTATAATACCCCCCCATACACTGACTGTATAATACCCCCATACACTGACTGTATAATACCCCCATACACTGACTGTATAATACCCCCCCATACACTGACTGTATAATACCTCCATACACTGACTGTATAATACCCCCCATACACTGACTGTATAATACCCCCCATACACTGACTGTATAATACCCCCCCATACACTGACTGTATAATACCCCCCATACACTGACTGTATAATACCTCCATACACTGACTGTATAATACCCCCCATACACTGACTGTATAATACCCCCATACACTGACTGCATAATACCCCCCCATACACTGACTGTATAATACCCCCCCATACACTGACTGTATAATACCCCCCCATACACTGACTGTATAATACCTCCATACACTGACTGTATAATACCCCCCCATACACTGACTGTATAATACCCCCCCATACACTGACTGTATAATACCTCCATACACTGACTGTATAATACCCCCCCATACACTGACTGTATAATACCCCCCATACACTGACTGTATAATACCCCCCACATACACTGACTGTATAATACCCCCCATACACTGACTGTATAATACCCCCCCATACACTGACTGTATAATACCCACCATACACTGACTGTATAATACCCCCCATACACTGACTGTATAATACCCTCCATACACTGACTGTATAATACCCTCCATACTCTGACTGTATAATACCCCCCCATACACTGACTGTATAATACCCCCCATACACTGACTGTATAATACCCCCATACACTGACTGTATAATACCCCCCATACACTGACTGTATAATACCCTCCCATACACTGACTGTATAATACCCTCCATACACTGACTGTATAATACCCCCCCATACACTGACTGTATAATACCCCCCATACACTGACTGTATAATACCCCCATACACTGACTGTATAATACCTCCATACACTGACTGTATAATAATCCCCCATACACTGACTGTATAATACCTCCATACACTGACTGTATAATACCTCCATACACTGACTGTATAATACCCTCCATACACTGACTGTATAATACCCTCCATACACTGACTGTATAATACCCTCCATACACTGACCGTATAATACCCCCCTTACACTGACCGTATAATACCCCCCATACACTGACCGTATAATACCGCCATACACTGACTGTATAATACCCCCCCCATACACTGACTGTATAATACCCCCCCCATACACTGACTGTATAATACCCCCCCATACACTGACTGTATAATACCTCCCCATACACTGACTGTATAATACCTCCATACACTGACTGTATAATAATCCCCCATACACTGACTGTATAACACCTCCATACACTGACTGTATAATACCTCCATACACTGACTGTATAATACCCCCATACACTGACTGTATAATACCCCCCATACACTGACTGTATAATACCCCCATACACTGACTGTATAATAATCCCCCATACACTGACTGTATAACACCTCCATACACTGACTGTATAATACCCCCCATACACTGACTGTATAATACCCCCCCATACACTGACTGTATAATACCCCCCATACACTGACTGTATAATACCTCCATACACTGACTGTATAATAATCCCCCATACACTGACTGTATAACACCCCCATACACTGACTGTATAATACCCCCCATACACTGACTGTATAATACCCCCCCATACACTGACTGTATAATACCCCCCATACACTGACTGTATAATACCTCCATACACTGACTGTATAATAATCCCCCATACACTGACTGTATAACACCCCCATACACTGACTGTATAATACCTCCATACACTGACTGTATAATACCCCCCATACACTGACTGTATAATACCCCCATACACTGACTGTATAATACCCCCCCATACACTGACTGTATAATACCTCCCATACATCGACTGTATAATACCCACCATACACTGACTGTATAATACCCCCCATACACTGACTGTATAATACCTCCATACACTGACTGTATAATACCCCCCCCGTACACTGACTGTATAATACCCCCATACACTGACTGTATAATACCCCCCCATACACTGACTGTATAATACCCCCATACACTGACTGTATAATACCCCCCATACACTGACTGTATAATACCCCCCATACACTGACTGTATAATACCCCCATACACTGACTGTATAATACCTCCATACACTGACTGTATAATACTTCCATACACTGACTGTATAATACCTCCCATACACTGACTGTATAATACCCCCCCATACACTGACTGTATAATACCCCCCCATACACTGACTATAATACCCCCCATACACCGACTGTATAATACCCCATACAGTGTGTGTGTGTGGTGGGGTGGTGGGGGGGCTCAGTACTGGGGATGTGTATGTGTGTGTGGCCATCAGTATTGGGGATGTGTGTGGGTGGCCCTCAGTATTGGGGATGTGTGTGTGGGGGGGCCCTCAGTACTGGTGTGGTGTGTGTGGGGCCCCTCAGTGCTTGGGTTTTAGTGTGGGGGCCTCTCAGTACTGGGGTTGTGTGCGGGGCCCCTCAGTACTGTGGTTGTGTGTGGGGGCTCCTGAGTACTGGGCCTGTATGTGGGCGCCCCTCAGTACTGGGCTTGTATGTGGGGGCCCCTCAGTACTGGAGCTGCCAGGGGCCCTGGGGTGCAGAGATTTTGTTGCCTCCTCGGCTCTCCTCTTTCATCCTCCCCCGGCTGAGGCTCCTTTCACAGCTTTTTATAAGTTCCCGTCCTTGGCTCCTCATCAGCCACTACAGTGGCCTTGTTGGCAGAGATCCTTGGCCTGTGCTCAGGACATTCTGCTACGTAAGGATAATGTTGTAGACGCTGATCTCCTGCCGAGGGCCGGACAGGAGTCTGATCTCTATAGCACGATAGCAGGAAACCCACCGAGGGGTAAGAGCCCATCAGGGATGAGACAATGGCCACCAGAGCAGATGAGACATCAACCACTAGATGAGACAGTGGCCACCAGAGCAGATGAGACAGTGGCCACCAGAGCAGATGAGACATCAACCACTAGATTACACAGCGGCCACCAGAGCAGATGAGACATCAACCACTAGATGAGACAGTGGCCACCAGAGCAGATGAGACATCAACCACTAGATTACACAGTGGCCACCAGAGCAGATGAGACATCAACCACTAGATAACACAGCGGCCACCAGAGCAAATGAGACATCAACCACTAGATGAGACAATGGCCACCAGAGCAGATGAGACATCAACCACTAGATGACACAGCGGCCACCAGAGCAGATGAGACATCAACCACTAGATGAGACAGCGGCCACCAGAGCAGATGAGACGTCAACCACTAGATGAGACAATGGCCATCAGAGCAGATGAGACGGCAACCACGAGACGAGACAGTGGCCACAAGAGCAGATGAGTCGTCAACCACTAGATGAGACAGTGGCCACCAGAGCAGATGAGACGTCAACCACTAGATGAGACAGTGGCCACCAGAGCAGATGAGACATCAACCACTAGATTACACAGCGGCCACCAGAGCAGATGAGACATCAACCACTAGATGAGACAGTGGCCACCAGAGCAGATGAGACATCAACCACTAGATTACACAGTGGCCACCAGAGCAGATGAGACATCAACCACTAGATAACACAGCGGCCACCAGAGCAAATGAGACATCAACCACTAGATAACACAGCGGCCACCAGAGCAAATGAGACATCAACCACTAGATAACACAGCGGCCACCAGAGCAAATGAGACATCAACCACTAGATGAGACAATGGCCACCAGAGCAGATGAGACATCAACCACTAGATGACACAGCGGCCACCAGAGCAGATGAGACATCAACCACTAGATGACACAGCGGCCACCAGAGCAGATGAGACGTCAACCACTAGATGAGACAATGGCCACCAGAGCAGATGAGACGTCAACCACTAGATGAGACAATGGCCATCAGAGCAGATGAGACGGCAACCACGAGACGAGACAGTGGCCACCAGAGCAGATGAGTCGTCAACCACTAGATGAGACAGTGGCCACCATAGCAGATGAGACGTCAACCACTAGATGAGACAGTGGCCACCAGAGCAGATGAGACATCAACCACTAGATGAGACAATGGCCACCAGAGCAGATGAGACATCAACCACTAGATGAGACAATGGCCACCAGAGCAGATGAGACATCAACCACTAGATGAGACAATGGCCACCAGAGCAGATGAGACATCAACCACTAGATGAAACAGCAGCCACCAGAGCAGATGAGACGTCAACCACTAGATGAGACAATGGCCACCAGAGCAGATGAGACATCAACCACTAGATGAAACAGCGGCCACCAGAGCAGATGAGACATCAACCACTAGATGAGACAATGGCCACCAGAGCAGATGAGACATCAACCACTAGATGAAACAGCAGCCACCAGAGCAGATGAGACGTCAACCACTAGATGAGACAATGGCCACCAGAGCAGATGAGACATCAACCACTAGATGAGACAATGGCCACCAGAGCAGATGAGACGTCAACCACTAGATGAGACCGCGGCCACCAGAGCAGATGAGCCTGCTGGTTAGCTGCGACCTCCTCAAGCACAGCAGCAGCAGATGATAAGTCAGATCCTGCGCCCACAAGCCCGGCGCTGCCGCTTCATCCTCTGGTGACACAGCCTCCTCCACGGATGGACGCCCGCTACCACTCACGTTCCAGAGGATGAGGATGACCTATATTCCGAGTTCACCATTTCTGAGGCGGAAGACACTGAACCCGATCCGGCAGATGACGCTGATCTGACTTCTACACCGGTGCCCCCAGGTGGTGAGGTATGGAAAAAAACCCTGGACGGCTCCGCATACACCTCCCCTACCGCATGGGCTCTTCAGGGATGAGCCAGATATGTTACACCTTTCCATCATATGGTGGGGGAAAGGGAAGACAAACCAGCACCTAGCCTGGTGGTGCCGGAGCCCCCGAGTAGCTGCAGCTAAGCTGAATATGAAGTCATCCGGCTTTGAGAGGCGACGTCCAGGTGCGGTCCCTCTTGAGAGGCGGAGAGTCATTTCATTAAACAAAGAACGGGGGTATGGAATGCTACACGGTCACGGTGGTGAGCCCCCATCTCACCTGTAGCCAGATAGGGCAACTCCATCTCCTTGATGGCTAGGCCTTCAGCCTGACTCGTGGCTCTCCGCTCGCCATCTTATTGCAACTGAGGGCGGAGTCATCACTTCCAAGGAACGCAGGGGACTTCCATGGGTGTCGGCCTTCTGCAAAATGGCCGTGTCGGAAGTACAGGCGGGAGAGTGTCTCCCCATCAGGCGTCCTCCCAGAAAAGATTACTGTACACTTGCGTTCCGCCAGGGGGCGGTGTTGAGACATTGGCGAGCTTTTGCTGAGATCTTCCCGAGCTTTGGTGCAGGTTTCCTGCGTTTGTGTTAGCAGGCTTTTCAAAAGTGGTGGCGTTGTTAGCTCCAGGACTCCGGCGAGCAGGTCCATGTCAACCGCAGAGCTGTAAAGTGAGCTTATCTCCCTGTGATAAAACACAACCTAAAAGAAGGGGCGATCGTAGAGTACACCCCCTACACAAGGGACAGAGAACAGGGTCTGCCGTTCCTGAAGTTCTAACCAGGTGGTCAGCCACTACTGTAACTGCTGCAGATGCCAGTACCATCTCCTAGGCGCAACCACAGGTGACATACAACATTGCTGTTACCACTCCTACACCTGTGACAACCATTTCTTCCATTACGGTGATGGAAACCTGTGTCCATTGGAGACTGCTGCCGGCGCAGCCAAGGAAAAAGTTGCCTACACCTTCGCAAACCCGTGTCAGGAAGTAGTAAAGGAAAACGGACGCTTTGCTGTTGAGCAAAGTATGGAGACTCTGCTGAGCTACAATTGGGGCCCTGTTGGCCATGTTATTGTGTGACCCCCAGTTCATCCCTGCAATGTAAGTTCTAGTATCCTGTGCCCAGCTCTGCCTTTCCCCTACCCTTTCTTGTGAGGAATGAGACGCCAACTCTACCTCACTGACAAGACAAATTTGGTCAGCTCTCCTACAACACCATTCACATTAGGCAGGAGGCTGCTAAAAAAAAAAAATATTCATAAAAATGATGAGGCTCTTGGTTACCATCTGCAAATAGTGTAAACCATACTGTGGCCTTATGCCGGGGTGGACCTACACTGTACTCTGGCCTCTTCATGGCATTTAATAAGCCTATGCTCTGGGCATGCAGGATCCATCTAATACTGGCAAATATAATAATCACCTAGTTACCACTCTACCTCCCTATTGTACTGATTGATGTATACAGACGGACGCATCACAGCACTAGTGTGTATATGGACTGATGCATCCTGAGTTCTTGTTTACCAAACAGTTTATGCACTATGGACAATTGGAATATTGCCTTTCGCACTTGTTTTACACTTTTGTATTCTCCATGTATTTTATTTATTGCCAAAAACTGCCTATTTAATAACTCTTGCCGTACTTCCCTTCCCTTCGTGACTTTACCCTAGGTGCTACTCCGTGGATGGCTTATTTCGTGTGGGGGAGTATGTAGTGTCCCAGCACAGGTGTGCCACTAAGTTCTTTTTCATCTCGGCAAAGTAACTCATCTCAGGTTCACACAGTGGGATATAGTGTGAGTGTCTGCTGTGTTCTCCACACTAGGTGTCACTACTGTGTTTCTTCTGTGTTTTTTTCTATGCACTGCTGAAAGAAACAATGGGTTAATGGTTTTAAATCATGTGTTTCTTTTCCACCTGTCACAGGTGCAGGCTGTTTTCCCTCCTTTTTCTGCCATATCATCTCATTTCTTTCTTGCACCACCCCAACAATCACTGGGAGGTTTCGCACCTAGAAAAGGAGTTCAGTTCCTGGGGGGAGGGGATAGTTTGTTGGTTAGTTCCTAATTGGTTGGTCGAGAGAGAGCGCCACCTAAAGACACCCTTCCTGCTGCAGTAAAGTTAGGGCCTGGCTTTGGCCAGGACCCCTGTTAGGAACCAAGAGATTCAAGTTTTCTTCTTGATACAAGCTACCTCAACTATGCAGTGCTAGTCCCCTCAGGAGGAAAGGACATCCATGCCAGGGATACAACGCCAGGGATACCCTCTACACAGTACAGGGCAGTGTTAGGCACTGACCCCAGTGGAACAAAGTGCAGTCAGCCTCCATATTCCACTGTGTAAAGCACGGCTATCCTAAAAAGGTTCGGAAAGTCTGCTTAACCCAGCGCAGGGACCTGGGACCTCTTGATACCCTTCCAGGACGTGTAACCCGACACTGTAGTGCATTAGGCGGTCAGTAAACGCGAGTACGAGTATCTTCTCTTCTATTACTCTGTGCTCTGAACCACCGCGGTCCCGGGTGCCGCATGTAGCCCTGGACCGCGGCTATTAGCAGGCACGGTCCGATTGCCGTTTCTGCTAATTAGATAATCAGATGCAGCTGTCAAAGATGACAGCTGCATCCGATTACCTGATGCAGTCGTTCCCTGGTGTCTAGTGGCGGAGATCGCCCCCCCGGGACGTTGTCCCAGAGGAGCGATCTCTGTGTCTTCACCCGGCCGGGGTCTGCGCCATAATGGCGCTGATCCCGGCTCGGCATTCGGTTGCTTCCAGCTGCAGCCTCTCATATCGATCTATGCTGTATTACTATGCAGCATAGATCACAATAAGAGATCAGTGCACTTATACTAGAAGTCCCCCAGGGAAAATAACCCTAACCCCAGGGGGGAATAACCCTAACCCCAGGGGGGAATAACCCTAACCCCAGGGGGGAAGAACCCTAACCCCAGGGGGGAAGAACCCTAACCCCAGGGGGAATAACCCTAACCCCAGGGGGAATAACCCTAACCCCAGGGGGGAATAACCCTAACCCCAGGGGGGAATAACCCTAACCCCCGGGGGGAATAACCCTAACCCCCGGGGGGAATAACCCTAAACCCAGGGGGGAATAACCCTAACCCAGGGGAATAACCCTAACCCCAGGGGGGGAATAACCCTAACCCCAGGGGGGATAACCCTAACCCCAGGTGGGGAATAACCCTAACCCCAGGGGGGGGAATAACCCTAACCCCAGGGGGGGGAATAACCCTAACCCCAGGGGGGGGAATAACCCTAACCCCAGGGGGGGGAATAACCCTAACCCCAGGAGGAATAACCCTAACCCCAGGAGGGAATAACCCTAACCCCAGGAGGGAAATAACCCTAACTCCAGGGGGAATAACCCTAACCCCAGGAGGAATAACCCTAACCCCAGGGGGGAATAACCCTAGCCCTAGGGGGAATAACCCTAACCCCAGGGGAAATAACCTTACCCCGGGGGGAATAACCCTAACCCCGGGGGGG